>NW_015629204.1:404229-410264 GCF_001515625.1 Sinocyclocheilus rhinocerous
TATTTATTTTCTCATGTAACACAAGCAATCAAATCAAAATTAGGCATTCTAAGTTGGTGCTTTGAAGAAAAACAGACACGCAGCGCAACGCAATAATTAACAGAAAAAAAAGACGAGAACGCGCATCCTTTCTGAAAACAATACAAAACTTTAGCCTAGCATCTTGTGATCACTCTGCCAGGCTTTCGGACAAATGTGCATAGGCTAAATCACATCATAAACACGCTTATAATTCTTAATAAATGAAAAGAACATATTCAAATATGAGCCTTAATGCGACTGCCGTTATTATTGAATTTCGTTAGTCCCAGTTATGATTTATGCGCAGTTGTTCATGGAAAAGTAAGCAAGACATGACAGTTACAATATATTATGATTGTTAAAAAAGAAAAAAGACATCTAACCATCATAACCAAATTAGGCTACATTTATTGTCATATTAAATATCTCAATACACATCATTAGATATGACATTAAGCACAACTTGTGTAGATTTATTTAGAAAAAAAGGCTTGACTGCTTCATTTTGGCGTATATTTGTATACTTTTACCATTTAATCAATCTCAGCATGCGTTAATTTTGTGTCGCTAGACATTTGCATCACTAAGGCTAAATTATGCCTTATTGCCTTTTATGCCTAAGTCTTTCTTTGGCCTGCGCTCTGGAAGTGATCTGTTAATTCTGCTAAACTTTAATTAAAACTGAAACTAAACTATATAAAAACTAAATAAAAATGTGTTCACAAAATAAAAACTAAACTAAAACTAACAACAATATTAATGAAACTAATAAAAACTAAACTGAATTGTATAGCAAATTTGAAAACGATATTAAAATAAAACTAATTTAAAAATTCTAAACTATAATAACCTTGGAGCTCACAAACTGTTTTTCAGAGAACAGCTCATCTAGGCAACACACTTGTTTTATTAAGCAGATTTTACCTATATTTACAAAAGTAAAACTTATAAACCAAAGAAAGTCAGAATCAGAGGGTGACATCAGCGAGAGCGGCTCATTAACAGTGAAGTCGCCATGCTGCTAACTCACAACAGAGCTGCGCACTAATTAGCCCGCTAACGCTACCTCCCCGGCTCATCAGAACGCCTTTGTGCCTTCAGAGACAAAAAAAATTAATAAAAATATTTTCTTTCCCCAAACTAATGAGCTCCATTGGAAACGGAATAACAAGCTTTTCACGGGATGCCATGTGTAATAGCGTCTCCTAAATAGGTCTCCTAAAACTAAAACACTTGAAAGTGATGCTTGACTATTGTGGCTGCATAACAGGATCTTATTTCCTGAATTGGCTTTTGGAGTGAAATATGAGCTGGACAGGTTGCACACATCACTCCCTGTTATTTTCTGACTGGGTTTTCTATTACGGAGAGGAGAGAAACATATTATACTCTCAGCTCTCTTCATGAGTTATCAGTATCTAAGGAGACTCTCACTCACTGTAGGAGGTACTGAACAATCCCTGAGTCAATCTGAAGCTCCTGTCCATCATATACTAGATGTTCCTCACACACTGCTAGCATCAGGAGGTCAGGACAGCTGGACTTTCATTAAGAGCTGCCACTGCTGAAATCTCCTGTGCTCATGCGAACAATGACACATCTGAGTACAGATCATTTACCAGATTCAGCAATTAACATAACTAATGACTAGAGTGTTGTTTTCTAAGGAAAATATAAATGGTAGACAGTGATATGTGAGTGTTAAAGGGGTCATGAACTGCCTGTACTGTTCTCTGAGGTCCACTTATAATGTTATCAAGATTTTTACATCTAAAAACATCACAATTTAGATGTAATAAGCTATTTTCTGTTCTGTTTTAACCCCCCTCATCAGAACACTCTGTTTGAATAGGCGTGGTGGATTGTAGACTCGGAAGTAAACGCCCACTGCTTTGATTGGCTAATAGATGTGTATGTTTGACAGCCTAACGTTACATTCCTCTTAGATGGACACTGCTGTGATTTAGGTCAAAAACATAAAAACAACTCGATATATATTAAAGGTGGGGTAAGCGATTTCTGGTAGCCAATGTTGACATTTGAAATCACCAAAACAAACACGCCCCTACCCCAAAAGGGTCTCGCCCCTATTTTGATAGCTCCGCCCCACACATACGTACGCAACCCAGGCAACGATTAGTTCTGTAAAACAAAGCAAAACCAGGCCTTCCGCTCCTTGAGTTCTCTCCAGCGCTGGAAATCTGAGCCAATATTTGAACCTACTTCTTGCCTTAAGCCTTCTTTTGTTCCGCAGACGTTTTCCTCTTTTGTTTTTATCCACCATCTCTATCTTTCTGTCGCTCGTCTCGGACTGAACGCTCTCTCCTCCACATCATGAGTAGACATGCCCCTTACTGCTGATTGGCTACAAGTTTGTTTTGCTAGTCGGCCCGAATCAGTTTTATAAAGCGTTTTTGAAAAATCGCTTACCCCAACTTTAAGCGATCTGTAACAAGAGACAAAACAATAGTGACCACCTAATAAAAACAGTTACTCAAGCTTGTGTGGTGCAGCATTGTCGGATCCAGCATATGCTGTTCTGTGTCAGCTGCGCCACGCGGATACGTTTTCTACATTGTTTACGCTTTGATTTGAATGAAAACAACGTATCCGCGTGGAGCAGTTGACACAGAACAGCATTCGCTGTTTACGTTTAGTGGATACTCTCCAAAATGGTGCCAGGGTGACGCAGAGGAGACGAATTGCTGAATAAAGTAGTTATTTCTGTTTTCTTTGCATATCAAAAGTATTCTCGTAGCTTCGTAAAATTACAGATGAACCCCTGATGACACATGGATTATTTTACCGATCTCCTTGCTATAGTTTCTGGACCTTAATCGTTTAGTGGTTCAACGGATCACAAATCTCACGGTTCGGATCACATTACGGTTTTTGACACACGGATCGGATCATTTTTTGGATCAGCAAGAAAAGAAAAATATTTCAATTTAACTTGGTTTCCATTTATTACTTAAAGCGAAGTACTTCTTTGATACCACAGCAAATACTACTAGATTAACTAAGAAAGTTTAAACATGATTAAAGAGACAAGAGAACAGCCAGTAAAAATAAGAACAAATACACAAATTACAAGCATAGATAAATACAACAGAATATGTTACAAATAAAATAAGGTTGGTAGTATTCAAATACAGAAATTTTATAATTAGGGAAAAATTAAATATAGCTTTTTATCACAGCTGTTTTGTTGCTTGATGATCATTAATGACAGCAGCAGTATTTATAGGCCGCTGTCCCTTTAAGACCTGATGCACGGATCCGATATAATGATACACATCACATCCGATTTCTTTCTCGGCTGTTTTCATTCACTTGAGATATAACTGATTGCGTTTACCTGAATGATTGTCGAGATGGGTATTTTGACATAACTTTATGTGTCTGTTCAGAGGATTCAGAAGAGGATTCCGTTCGGTGTTCGCGCCGTCTGAAACGCGTGTGCGCGCTTCATGTGTGTGCGGCTGTGCGCGTAGAGAACAGCGCGCGAGTAACGAATCGAGTTCATTTTCGCCTTTTCTCTCTGGAATTGTTTAAAATTTGCTTGCTTGTGTAAATACGAACAAATGATAAACTTATACTCTATTATGGTTAAATTTAGCAATTAATCCGCAGATCACATGCGTGCCGAACCGTGGAGCTTGGTCCGTATGGATCACGGATCAACTACGATCCGTTTAACCACTATTGATCGTGGTAATTACATTGCTGTATATGGAGGGTCAGAGAGCTCTCGGAATGCATAAAAAATAATTTGTGTTCCGAAGATGAAAGGAGGTCTTACGGGTTTGGAACGACATGAGGGTGAGTAATTAATGACAGAATTTTAGGGTGAACTATCCCTTTAAAACATTTTAAGTGTTTTTTTTTAACCCATTGCTATGTGGTTGCTAAGGTTTCTAAGTGGCTTTTATCCTGTTGCAATGTGGTTGCCAGGTTACTGCTATGCTGTTGCTAAGATATTCCAAGTGATTTTTAACCTGTTGCTTTGCTAGGGTTTTCTGAGTGTTTTTAGTACATTGTTTTGTGATTGACAGGGTGCTGTTATGTAGATGCTAAAGTATTCTGAGTCGTTTTTAACCCATTTCTAATTGGCTGCTAAGGTGTGCTCAGCGACTTTTAACCTGTTACACTTGCTAGGCTTTTCTGAGTGTTTTTAGCATGTTGATGTGTGGTTGTTCGGGTACTGCTATGTGTCTGCTATGGTGTTTTGAGTGTTTTTTGGGGGGTGTTGCTATGAAGTTGCTAGGAAGTTATTATGCAGTTGCTAGGGTTTTCTGAGTGTGATTTATTTTATCATGTTGGTGGTTGCTACGCAGTTACTAAGTGTTCAGAGTAGCCCATTGTTGTGTAAGTGGTTGTGAGGATGTTTTAAGTGGTTGGTTGACTGTTGCTAAGGTGTTAGCTGCTAAGCTGCTCCCTCTTTCAATGCAAGTCATGGCATTGTTTTGGCTGTTTTATAGTCTACCCTGCAACCTTAGCAAGCACCAATAATGAATACAAATAAATGCGCTGTCTGTCTGTGCCTCAAATCTGCCGTAACCTGATTTTTATCCAGGCGTACTGCGAAAACAACTTTTCTAGCCTTAACTGTTCTGACTGTGGCTTGTAAACAGACCTAATGAAAATAGTTTGCTCCCAACTTAATCTGAGGCTTCATACCCATGATGCAAAGCTTCGGAGAAATGCCAGTCCTCACTCTAGGGCTTTTGTTGTGCAGTTCTTTTTATTTTTTTTTACTCTGCATGGCATAGTTTTATCAAAACATTGAATTTTAAATGCAATCAGGCCACAATATTTTCAGGAAAAAGCTATTTGGAATATATCAGGGCCAAAAGCATTTGAAGGAAGCATTACAATGAGGATTCATTTATGAATTATGCCTGGACTAACACTATAGCTCCAAAATACACTGTGAGACAGGATAATATAGTTCTTTCAAAATGCTAGTGATTAAATAAATAGATATTTTGAGTATATACTTAAATGTTGCTTTCAGTATACATTCTTTGCTATCTACACCAGTTACCTTGCCCTTCCTTTTTACATGACACATGATTAGTATTTGACAAAAATTCTAAAAAAAAAAACTTAAAAATAAATAAATAAATACATTTAATCCTATATTATTAATCTTTTAATAACATAATATGATATGCTATATTATTACATTATGCAATTAATCTTTTAATACTATATTATTCCCAAACACATAAATAAATGCCTAAATAGTAACACAATATTACACATTACTTTGAAAGTAACCCCAAAATGGGCTCCGATTTTTTTTCCATCAACATACAGTTATGTAACTTGTCTAAACTGTTTCTGTTAGTTTCTGAAGGCTCTAAAAATTGTGAAAATGAAACATTACAAGTATGTTTCATTCCCACTCAAGCCCATTGCTAATGAAGCCTTCAATGTCAAGCAGAATTCCTTCAGCCATTCGTTTCCCATGTTCTGTCAGCTCCTGTGAAGAGAAGCACTGAGAGCCAAACTTCTGCTCAGCCGTATCCTCCTCTCACACTCACTACTGTAATCTGCTCTCAGCTCCAATTCAGACTCAACATCTTCACTGAAAGGCACCTTGGAGAGACGCCATGTTTAGTTGGGTGTACGGCACATTAATGAACGAATGTGAGCCTTATAATATACAGATATATATAAGATACAGTCAACACAGATTATTCATAGGCAGAGTTTGGGGGGGGGTTATGGCCTTGAGTGTGGCGTGTGATGCAGTATTCAGTTTAAGCATGTACGCAAGCCTTAAGATTCACCCTCGGCTTGTGACAGCTGAAGTGGATCTTGTGAAATGTGCGATCGCATCGCCGATTACTCTTGAGAAACTTAAAGATGAAGTAGGCTACAGAAGGACAAATATCCAAACCTTTTCAGACTACTGCAGTTTGCACTCAAGCTGCCCATTGGTTCGGCTACATCAGAAAGTTTCTCAGTTATGAGGAGAATCTGGCTCCGATCTTCAGTGGCACAGG
>NW_015629204.1:410286-415394 GCF_001515625.1 Sinocyclocheilus rhinocerous
TTAATATATAATATTTTAACCAGTACTTACCAGTATATATTGGGCTTTTCCCCTACCCAGACCTTTTAACTCCAATATTATATTTATAAAAGTGTTAATTAATAAAACAATAAGATTGTACTTTGCATTGTCCATAAGAAATATATTTCTAGTATATAATTTTAATATTTATCAGAATATATATTTTTATTAATATTAAGAATATTAATATATTTTTAGAATATTAATTTATGTTTATATTATATCAATATAAAATGTTAATATATGTATCAGAAAATGTTAAGATCAGAAATTGTATTAACTTTAATCTTCAGTAATCAAAAATCCACTTGAAGGTTGATCAAGGCCATGATCAAATCTTTAGTCCAGGAGATGAGATAAATGTTTTAATAGATGAACCATAGTTTGAGGAAATTCAAGTAGTCAAGAATGTTGCTAGACTGAAGAATCACCAATAAATGATGGAACTCTAGCGTTATGTTGGAGATTGCAGAAATGCATTTGTAAAAGATATATAAGTCATTGGGCTCAATTTAGCAGAACTATTATGGAGGCAGATGCATGGTGACAAACATGATTCAGACTGAAGCAAAGTACAGTGCGATTAATATCTGGATGAATTACATAACAAAACAGGAAAAAACAACAGTCTCAGATGAACAGAAATATTAAATGTTTCAGAGCTCAAACATGCACAGAGAAACCTGCAGTCTGTCCTGGTGTTTAAGTGTTTCTCTGATAGAATAGGCCTAATATCTGTGTAAGAATGATTTAATATGCCTGGCTGCTTATTCGGACAAGCCTGACCACGGCATATTAGGGACGATGCCATCACTTTTATGAGGATAATTCATTTGTCGGGTATTAAATGGCCTGTGGATCCGAACGACGGAGGATAAGAGGCACAAGGTTATGGTGGGTAACTAAAGCGACCCTCTTCTGAAGATTTACTTCACCAGAGATTCAAAGAAGCAACTTTATGACAGAATAGAACTGAACACTTAAACCAGTCTGCACCACACAGTGTGTACTAAACACTAGGCCTTCAAGACAAATACTTCTTTAAAAGTTTCAAACTAGCTGTTCCTTTGACAGAACAACAAATGAAATAGCTGTAGATCTGACAATTTTTCAATCTCTGATGAGATTCATTCTCTGAAAGTGACCAGTGACCAGTGGTGGACAGTAACGGAGTAGCTTTACTTCGTTACTGTACTTAAGTACATTTTTCAAGTATCTGTACTTTACTGGAGTCGTTTTATTTTGAGTAACTTTTACTTACTAGTTACCATCAATGTGATTGGTTAGAGAGATAGTAATAGGTCTCGTGACTTTCGTCAAATCAACAGAGGTGTATGGTGAAAATCAGATGGTCAAATCTGTTTTCTCTCGGTACATCGCAGTGTAAGCTTCACAGTGAACATTACTACATCAGTCTCGTCAATGTTGTCCATATCAACAACAAAAATATATCTTGACTCCATATAGTGGTTATTTTGGGAAAATCCCAGGTATTTTGAGCAGTAGGATTATAAAAAATATGTGCTAATATAAATTTAAATTAAGTAGCCTATATAAAATTGCAAAATAAATCTATCTATCAGTACTTTTTTACTTAAGAACATAAAAAATCGAGAACTTTTGTACTTTCACTCGAGTAAAATTGAAAAAGGAGTACTTTTACTTTTACTGGAGTAATATTTTATTATACGTATCTGTACTTTTACTCAAGTACTTGATTTGTGTACTTCGTCCACCACTGCCAGTGACACTCCTAGTTTTTAAATAGAAGGAAAGGCTTTGACAGCTTCTGCATATGGTTTCTATGCTGTTGAAAACCCAACTGTTAAGGCCAAGTACACACTACAGGAAAGAAGGTCGAAGCCCTGCACACATTTAAACACTCGGTTTCTTGTTCTCTGTAATGTTGACAGCCTTACGGTGCTGACTTTACACAACCAACCTCAGATATGTGTCAAATACAAGGTCATTCTCATCACCAACTGCAGCAAAAATCAGAAAATCATAACGCAGACTTTGCCAACAAACAACATGGAGTACAAGCAAAGAAGAACCGGTTAATTGGTTAACGGAAAGCTATATAACATGAAAAACTGTAACAGATGTAATGGGACATTTCATGTAATTTTACAGTAAAAAAAATTTTTTTTTGCCATACAATTTACAGTGAAAAACAGTAAATTAACATTCCCATAATTTTCTGTGTGACACTTTATATTTGATGGTATTTCATTGATTGTTTCGTGTTATAGTAGTTATGTACATTTGGGTTTTATGTTACATCTTATGTTGTTAATTTAATGTTTATTGCACTATTTTACTGTAATAAACTTGTATGTGTGCAAATATAAATAAATGATATGCGTGTTATTTTGATGGTGTTTTGTTAAAAACTACATCACATTAACAATTCTTCATTTATTTTGAATCGGACATAAAGTAACAAAATCATTTGCAGTACAGTGAGGGAATCAATAACGAATCAGTAACAACTTTAAATGATTCACTTACTGAGTCTGATTATTGAGAAATTATTTACAAAGGAGTCAAGGCTCATGACTGACTCATTAAAAAGAACTGGTTCATAAGTCATTTGTTCACTAATTGGACATCATGGCTCGTGTTGGGTTGGTTGTTGCGTGCAGCAAGATATTATCTGACAAAACCACATATGGACACAAAGTTGTCCCTAAAGAAACTCCATTTTTATTTAACTAACATTCTTATTTTTTGCTACATTTTTGACCACTTTAGTTACAGTCTAGAGCCATACTTTGACTTGGCCACACTTTTTGTTAACCTAGACAAGTCATTTGCAAAATCTAAATTACTTCTTCACTCTTCAGCATATTCTCAGAATGCTTCTTTGAGGAGACAATGTTTAAATTTTTTTTTTTTTAAATCAGCCTATAATGTCACTGAAAACAGTGTCGCTACATCTAGCAATTTTCCAACCTCCCAGTGAGGTTTCATTTTCAAATGCGACTAGTGACACATCAAGTTACTAACTGCATATTGAAGGAGAGGCTTGTGTAGGTCGTTCTACACTGCAGATTAGGGATGTAACGATTAACTGCGAGCCGGTTGAAAATCGATTCAAATATGTGACGATTCAAATCGGTTGAGATGCTAAACAAATCGCGATTCATTTAGGGGTAGGAGTTTATATGAATGCATGTCTGAGGGGAACTTACTGTCTTTAGAAATGTTTAGATGGTATTTTTTCTTTTCATCTTGCCTCTGTATAATGCATATTAAAGTTCATAAGTGCAGCGCTCCTTTGTTTACAGCGGAAAGCAAGGAAACGTTTTAAGCGCCACCTGCTGGCAGAGAGTGAATCTGCGTCTTATTCAGCTCGTCTGCTGTTTCTGTTTCACAAAACTGAAGTCAAACCATTCTGTTTTTGCTTCAAATTTCGAAATTATACAATCTAATTTAGATTTAAAACTGCTCATGTTGCATGTATGCAGCATCTTTGTTTGGATCATGATTTAAATGCAGTGGTTGCCTCTCATTTTAAAAGGAAAGAGCACAGGCAAAGCCTTATTTTGTTTATATGAAGATATTTATTTTATTTGTGTTACTTATTTATTTGATTTGGGGCTTGTTTTAAAATTTCAATGTAGTTTTGTTATTTACATTTACATTATATTTAAATTTTGTCATTTAGCAAACACTTTTGTCCAAAGCGATTTACAAATGAGGACAATAGAAGCAATCAAAACTAACAAAAGAGCAGTAATATGCAAGTGCTATATTAGTATATTATTATAGTGTTATATTTCAATTTCACAAAGAAATGTGCAGCATTTTGTCCAAGCAATAATAAAAGGACACATTTAATTTATAATTTGTCTTAAATCTCATTTTGTTAAAAAAAATTACATTAATCGTGAATCGAATTGAACCGTGAAATCAAAATCGTGAATCGAATCGAATCGTGAGTTGAGTGGATCGTTACATCCCTACTGCAGATAGATAAACCAATAAAGAAAGCAGATATAGAGAGAGAGAGTGATATAACCATGTGTCTGTGCCGTGTTTTTAGTCTCTCGTCTGCCCAATCACATATTCTCACTAAAATGTCTGTTCAATTACTGCTGCCCTGCACCTTCATTACTGGCATTTCATTCCATGCAATAATCATCAGTTTACATTCTACAATCATGTGCAACAAATACAACCTTACAAAATAAACACTGTGCATGACAGTACTTTATTATATATATTTATATTTCTTCACACTACAACAACAACAACGACGGCAACAACAACAACAATAATAATAATAATTAAAGCTGCAAGCAGCGATGAAAGGGCCCTCACACCCGGGCCCACCGCCACCCAGTGGCTTTAGGAAAACAGCTAACGGTGGGCAATATGCATTTAAAGTGATAAATATAGGAGGAATATGTCAAAGTCATTTATATGTGCCAAACTTCCTGTTGCCAGCTGATGGCGCTATGACTGTAACTGAATGTTGGCATGTAGATGTCTACAGACAAAGGACTTTTATCAAATCTGTGAAGTCTGGTGCAGATTGAACATGGTATGTTTGAGTTAGTGTAAAACATGAAATGTGCTGTGCCAACAGGTAGCGCTATGCATTATAACTGAATATTGGCATGTAAATGTTTTCAGGCCAGGACTCTTACCAAACATGTCAAGTTAGGGGCAGATCGGACATTGCATGTTTAAGTTAGTGTGAAACAAGTCATTTCCTGTTGCCAGCAGGTGGCTGTATAATTATAACTGAATATTGGCCTTTAGATGTGTTCAGGCCAGGACTCGTATAAAACGTGTGCAGTTTGTGGCAGATTGGGCATTGTATGCATGAGTTACAACAACTTCCTGTGTCATGGCATTAATAGCATGCTTTAGCACTTAGTAAGTGTTGCTAGCATGTTTGAGCATGTTTCTAACATGTTTAGTAGCACTCAATGGCTTATTTTAGTATGTTGCTGATAGTGCATCACGGTGTTAAACATGTCACTTCCTGTTGACAGTAAGTGGCGCTATGACTATAACTGAATATTGGCATGTTGATGTGTTCAGGCTAGGACTCTTACCAAACATGCTAAGTTTAG
>NW_015629204.1:416177-438160 GCF_001515625.1 Sinocyclocheilus rhinocerous
AATAGGGATTTAAAAAAAAACACGGGGGGGATTTTTATCATTATAGGGTGGATGTGTACACACACTTCCAACACACATTTATGTTCAAACAACAACAAAAGTGAATTTTGCATCCGATGACCCCTTTAATAGCATGCTTTAACACTTAGCTAAGTGTTGTTAGCATGTTTTAGCATGTTTAATAGGTTGCTAGGAGTCCATAACAGTGTTAAACATGTCACTTAGTCAAAATCAGCTCTGTTTTCAGCACGCCGTTCTAGTCTGTATTGCTTTAAATGCTAATGAGCTCTGCTCACCCCGCCCCTCTCTTCCGTGGGGTGACGAGCAGACTGTAAACTTCAGCCGCGAAAATCCTCTGCATCTTCAGCGGCTCAGATGTTGGGAGTAAATGTCGACTGCTATGTTAATGGACCTTGCTTGCCTGAGTTACAGCAACTTCCTGTTTCATGGCGAAACATCAAACTTTGTCAGGCCGCCAGGGACACGCCCTTTGACGAAAACTCAAGATCTTCGCAATTTAACGTCACAAAAGCCTTAAGATAACCCTCACCAAATTTGAAGATGATCCAATTAGAACTGTAGGAGGAGTTCGTCAAAGTACGAGGCCCGGAAATGGCAAAAACTGCACAAAAATCGTACAGGAAACATATATCAATTTTATTAGCCTTTTATTAGCCTTCTCTAAAAACACACATGACATGGTCTTAGAAAATGTTTCATAAAATTCACAGTTTTAGAAAATGAAAATTTGAAATGAAGCATTAGTAGACTTGTGGCTTTAGCTTAATTGTGTTTCTAAAACTAAGTGTCAGCTTTGTGAACATATGTTGATTATGTATCTAGTCAGAAAGAGAGCAACCTTTTTATTTTGGGTATGTCATTTGTGTCTTCATGGCGAAAATGGGGGGTGACAGCAAAGGGGTTAAATACAGTCTACAGGCTTAAACTCTGACCTTGATAGCAGAATCTAAGGCTAAGACTGAAATATACTAAAACAAATACTTCATATATGATATGAGTTATTTCCTTCTTTTTTTTTTCTTGGAACTTAAGAATCAATATCTACAATTCCCCTGCATTTTGTCCACAGCACAATCAATAAAGAGCTTATCTATCTGTTGGCAATGACTGTGTTTGGTCTTTCAAGTGTAATATCAATACTACAATACAGTTCTGAATTCATCATAAGGGCTTTTGGAAACTTAAACAAAGGCAATAAAAAAATGAAACGTTCTACACACTTATTTAATAAACTTTGTCAAACAAGATGTCTAACCCCAAAATATCTTAAATAATATGCCATAAGAATAGGAATCCGTGTATCATTCGTTCGCTCATTTTTTTAATTTAATATTGAAAATAGAAAAATGAGAAAACAGCTCCGTTTTCGTTTTTTTTCCCCCCCAAGAAACGAAAAACAAGAATTCGGCTTAATTTTTCGTTTTTCGTTCAGGGGTAGAAAATTGAATAAACAGCTTGAATATTCGATTTCTACACGTGGGCGGGAATTAAACGCCCCTCACTGCTGATTGGTCCACCGAAGATCAAACCGTGCCGTCATCAGTTCTTCCGCAGTTCCGCGAGGCAGAATAATAGTCCTCCACTGCTGCAGGTGTATGGTTTCTTAATGTGCTTATTGCAACTACATTTCATCTTTTTCTCATCAAACAACCAGATTAATGAATAGCTCGACACAATCAGTTCCGGGGCAGAGTCTAGGCTGCACTTTCTTCTATGTAGACCAGCGGTTCTCAAAGTGCCAGAGGGTCCACGAAAAAATTTGCTACAGCCTACCATATTTTCCAGACTGTAAAGTCACATTTTTTATATGCTGTGATTTATTCCAAAGTGACTTATTTGATACATTTAACGTCAAATAATCTAAATGTAGACTTCTAAAAGTAGGTGCGTCAAGTATTTGCTTAGCGTGCGCCAAAAAGATGCTCAACAGACGCACTAAAGAAGCACATTTTGCTGTTCTCTTTATTTTTCAAAAGCATGACATTGTGTTGTTGTTTTGAACGTATACAAATAAAAATATACATTTTTACCATACGACTATAAATGACAGTATTATTTCCCCTGCTGAGGAAAAAATCCAAGTGAACATCAATTAATAGCCCTAGGCCTACTCAATATTAATTAAATAAACTCAGCAAAAACAAAGTTATGACGGCATATTTGCTGTACACTTCAATACTGGTCTGCGTTTTGACTGTAGTCGCGTTTGTCTGCTAAGCTATTTAGTTTACTGAGTTTATTTAACCCATCGCAACATCGGAACTGTGTGAACTAGGGGTAAATGCTCACCTTGTTCTAAAGGCTTATTACCTTCCTTTTTCGAAACACACACACACACACATTGTCCTGCTCTCACTTGGCAGAGAATGGCAGAGATGGTGACTTTCACTTTTTTTTTTATAAGCGGATGCAAATCTGTCGTAAAATAATCCTATGCATCTCGCGGCGTATATTCCAAGCGTTCTTAAAGTCCCCATGAAATCAAAATTAAAGTTTTTTGGGTGTTAGTATCAATATGTTAGTCTTAAGGTTATCTATAAGGCAGTGTGCTCCAAAACAGTGACAAAATTCGCATTTAGAATATATAAGCATTCAAAGCTTGCAGTTCGTTACTTTCGCCAAAACGGCTCAACGATTTTTTTTGACGTCACATCGTACTTCAGCTTCTCATCAAACTTTCTGTCCAATCAAATGCTCTCTAGAAGCCTGCTGTTTCAAGGCACTTCAGGGGACCTTTAATGAATTCTGTGGGGTTTGGTGAGAAGAACAGATGTTCTTCTGATGTTCATGATGTTCAGTTTTTTTTTGTTTACTTTTAAATAAAAACTACTTTGACATCGAGTTGAGTCTTCACCTGATGCAATTGAAGTCAATTTGAAGTCAAACCAGTTCACGATCACTGATCCAGCAGAGCTTGACTATCTGTCTGGTTAGCAGACACACGAGAAAGGTCCTCTCCATCTTTCTCCAGCGCTCTAAAGTTTATCTGATGTCACGGGATGCTCTCTTATCTATCATCAGAGCATTTGTCCTTGACTTCAAATGGTTTCATTTATTTTCCATGTATGACCTCCATAGTCCACAGATCGACGCGCTTAAGGCATTCACAGCCAAATCCACAAAAATAAGTCATCTCTTTCAAGTTGCCAATCTTCTGTGCATCTCAAATGTCTGTTTCGCTCTTGAAAAACTTTTTAAGTGAATCTATAAATGCTGAATGCTTGTTTCTTAACAACACCGTACCCAGCAGATTCAGAAAAAATTAATTTAGCACAGAAATCCAACACCTTTTTAGCAAAGATCACTGCGTACACCAGCCGCGGCCATTATATCTGCTCATCTTCAGAACTCTTTGTTCTTCCCACTGTAAAAGTTATATTGCTTTGCTCTGCAATTGTTTAATGGACTGTCTCTGCTGATTTCACAGGCTCCATTACTGCCATTAAAATAATTGCAAAGCTCGACTACATTCACTCCTTTTGTTAAGGAGCAGGAGAGGGATTTGACAGACGACTGCTTCTCGCAATTATCAGCTGGAGATTAAAACTCACGTCGCTGATATCGCAGGAACAATCGTGGAAACGTTCTGTAGGTCCGAATCTGCCACTTCATGTTCGGTTGTTATTTTATATTTAATTTATTTCATTATTTTTTCTGTTGGGAGTGAGAATGAGGAGGAGGCTTAAGGGGGAGTGTGAGAAATCAGTGAGCTGGAGAATAAAATCAGAAAGCATGATGATTTCATTAAATTAGGTTCGTAAAGATGAAGGAACGGGAGGCGAGAGATGATGTACGGTCTCACTATTGGCCGCTCTCGTGTAGCCCTTCAGCGTGTTATCGCACATCGCATCTGACTTCAATTAAGGTCGCGAGTAGCAGACCAAAATCTAATTTAGTCTTATATCTTGCAGTATTTGAGAGAATGAATGTATTATCAGATGTGTAATCTAGTATCTGATCACCGCTTGCTTTGGGACAATTAACAGGTGGCGCCAAATCTGACATAAATAAATGACAATAGTATAAAATCTATATATAATCTATCACTGGATGTGTATTTGATATGTGTAATGGTATACAGTATAACGTGATAGTTATTTTTGCTGGAAATTCAACTAAATATTGGTGTCACTTTATATATATAGTGCATGACTTTCTATATAATGCATTACAAAAGTGCATTAAATATGCCTTGTATTGCACCATATAATGCATTCTATGATCTTATGACTAATTGTAACCCACTAATTGTTGACTAATTGTTCATAATACTTATCTACTACTTGTAACACCTTTAGAAAGTATAATGTATTAACAAACAACCCATTTTAGATGTAACAAGGAATCTACAAATTTTATAATGCATTTTAACCTAAAAAGTTATTATAATAGATACATTATGAATGATGTATTATACAGTATGTAAAAGCTATTTTATAATCAAGTTGTAATCAAGTATAATCAGTTAATTTACTTTTATTAAAAATATGATGGACAAAAAAAAAGTTACATTAATTAAAAACGATTGAATATTATACATTATTTAACACCTAAAAAGTTCAAAACAAAAGGCTTAAAAGAGTAAAACATTATCTATATTAAGATATTAACTACTTTACTTATTTTCAAATGATGAAACTATGAATTGGATAGTTATGACTTATTACTAAGTTTAATTAATAATTCTAATTAACATAGAATATATAGTTTTGATTAGATGAGTGTACATGGGTCAAAGACGTTAATATGTCCGCATCAAAATAAATTTACAAAAGTGATTTTATGTCCATAGAAAGCACATTAAATATAAGTAAAGTGTCTACTTTTAAGGTTTCAAATAAGTTTTTGAAGAATAAAATGTCAAAATTTGGTTGAAATAATGTTACATTGTCATTCAGTGTAACACTTATAGTTATGTAAAAATTCAAACAACATCCTTATTCTGACCTGTACATATTAAACTATCTAAAATAATAAGTGAGCATATTAAATTTTATTGGGTTTTAAATGAGTAAAAAAATTCTTACTGACAAATGGGCAAAACCTAGGTTCCCTTTCAGTCGGTCACTCCGAGTCACGTCGGTGACCTACGAATTGGGATATCGCTTCGATAGACAAATCTACTTCGAGTGTAAACTAAACGAGCCAATGCACATTGGCATGCAATTATTGCATCCAGCTGCCACTGATCACAGCGTGAGTATAATAAGGCAGCAGGTGCAATGCATACCAGCTTTTTCGCTTCGGAGCCGAGCGACAACTTCGTTCTGCTCATCTGTGTCTGTTCGAGAACTACGAGTTCAGCACGCTCTCGGAAGCTTCTTGTGTTGGCGAGACGGCGCTTCAGCGGTGGTCGTTCCAGTGTCGAGTGGGTTGCGCACTTCAGGCTGCACTACCCCTGTCGTGTTGCAAGCGGCCATCTCCCCTGTGCGCCTCAGCACTAAAAGAGCATTTCCTAAAGAGCAGATTTCTCTAAAAGAGCTACACGGGTGCGTAATTATAAAGACGACGGATCATCCTTATAAGGATGCCGTTTCACCCGTTGCCTGACAAGATTGTTACACCGAATGACATTTTAGTGGGTGTCTTCTGTAAATCAGGGGAAAATGTATGATATTTATATTTTTTTTCTCAGAAAAACAAAAACAAAAATGCAATTACATGAAACAGAAAACTTTATTTTTTGTTTGTTTGGGAAAACAACAACAATTTAAAGCAATATTGTTTTTATGCTTAAACCCTTTTTCGTCTTTGACCCACATACATAATATGAATGTAAATAATAATCATTTGTAATAATATTTATTTTTAGTCTTTTCAAAAGCATAACATATTATACTTAGAAATATTAATAAAATAATAATAAAAAACATATTTCTGACAACCCCATCAAATATATACAGTATTTAAATAAATATTTATTTACAAATTGTTATTATTATTATTATTATTATTTGGTTTCACCTGATAGAAAATCCGAAGCCGTTTTTTTGTCAGAATTTGTATTCTGTACATAAGATATTATGACTACAGCATAACACAGGTGATCATGCAAACCAAACAGTCTTTCCAATCCTTTTAGTTATATTAATCAATTACAGGGGGAGAGTCTTCATCTTGTAAAAAAATGTTATAAAGGGTTTTCAAATTCTGAAATGACCCTTTCATTAAATATTTTATTTTCTTTCACTTATGAAATTATATCAGATATCCACATCGAAGCTTTAGGCATGGTGGATTTCCAAGCTTTGGGCAGATTCAAATCCAACCACTAAAAGTTTGAAATATTTGACATTGTTATGTCAATTTCTGTCAACATAGTGATTAAAATACTTTACAAATACAAGGGACTGCATGTGATTTGATTTGCTTGATGTACAACTTGAGTTACAAACAAAAGTCTCAAATCAGTAACGCATTATTAATATCTGACAGTGTAAAGCAGATTTAAAGTTGCGGACATGCATTGGGACCCATGCTAAACGATAGTTAGGAATCATTTACAAAACATTAACGTTTAATACATCATGTTTAAGTAGTTATCCAACATGATGAATTGTTCGGCATATGCGTCCTGTAAATGTTCATAAATATCGCTGCACAAACAATATTAATTTATATTTAATGACTGATCGCAGTTTATGAATCTCAGTTTGAGTTTCTCAAAGAACTGTGCCATGTAATACACTTTGATAAATATTTATACGAAATACATCAAGCAAACGTTCAATTTAAGAGATTAAAATACACAGGGGTATTATAAAGAAAAATGAAATTCACCGAGAAATTAATAATCTTGTCTGCATTATTCAACCAACATATATAAAAAGCAAAGGCGACTACTGTATGGTCCATGAGTGGATAATTGAAAGCTGGCTGGGCTTATTGGGTGAGTTATAAATCAGATTTAATAATGCTCTCTAGGCCACGGACAGTGCTGAGTAAGGCTTTTACAGAGAGACTTATTGGCTGTGAGCGAGGGCAGTTTTCAGGTGTTGATATTGGACGGGACAGTCATATGGCGCTCTGCCCCGTGCAGCTAACAGAAGACGGGCCAAGAGCTCGAGTCCAGCCTCACTGCCATCGTTAGCACATTTTTCCACTCATATATCCTCTGACAACCCCGTCAAAGGACCTTAAAGATCCCTCACTAGAACTTATTAAAAAGTCATAAAGAGTTGAGACTGGTGGATTTGAAATAAATTAATAAAACTAGACTTTTACACTTTCTTAAATACGACTGAGCAGCCCATAGAAAATGCACTACCGTGTGTAAGTCAACAGGAATGTTTTGCACATTTTTTTTTTTTTTACGTTTATTCGTTAACCTGGCACACTGAAAACAATTTACTTTGAAATTTTCTCTCAGAAATTGCTAGTAAACAGATAAGAAATACACAAATAATTTCAAAGAAATGCCAAGTAAAGCATTACGACATTTTGAAGTAGAAAAACTGAAATTGTATTTTATAATGTACTTCTTGTTAAGCAATGATCTTTGTTTATTTACTGTTTTTTTTGTTTGTTTGTTTGTTTCAGTGCATGCAAAAATCATAATTGATTTTTAAAAATCAGTTTATAAAAAAATATTTATAAACGCAATAAAATAAAAAAATGAATATTTTTATTTTTTAACATTATTTTAATAATTATAAGTCAATAATATATTAATATGTAATTAATATTAAACATGTTTATTAATAATCATAAAATAAGCATGTACATTAATACAAATAATTATAATAATACAATAAAATATGATTAAATTAATAAAATGTAAATTATTTCCGAAAAAGCAGCATAATTTGAGGTATCAATCATATAGATGAGTTATGTATACTGCAAAATAAAATAAAATGTATATTTATAAAATGATTGTTTTTCTCTTTTTTTGCTCTTTTGGTCTTATTCTCAATTACAAATATCTATACATTCAATCAATTTACTTGAGAAGCAAAATTACTTCAGATATTATGTTTTGTTTTCTAAAAAAAAAAAAAATGTATCAAAATTTAGTGACTTTATGCTTAAAACAAGGGAAAGAATAGAAGTAAAATAAAAACGGGTTTAGACGCTCATTGGCTTGTCTCCACCTATCAGCTGCGAGCCCGCCTAACAAGTGTCGCTATTGGTTGTGGGAATTGTGTGTTCTATCTTCGCTGAGTATGTGACTTGTACAGGCTGCTCGTAGCCTCTCTCACGGCGGGATTGAATATCGTTCCCATAACGGAGAAATGTCTCCGTGATGTCTCGTGA
This sequence comes from Sinocyclocheilus rhinocerous, assembly GCF_001515625.1. Taxonomy (NCBI): domain Eukaryota; kingdom Metazoa; phylum Chordata; class Actinopteri; order Cypriniformes; family Cyprinidae; genus Sinocyclocheilus; species Sinocyclocheilus rhinocerous. The sequence goes on from NW_015629204.1 coordinate 424,455, forward strand.
AAGCTCGAGAGGGAACGTCTCCGGTTACTATCGTAACCTCGGTTCCCTGAGAGCGGAAACGAGACATCACGGAGGTCGCCGTGTTCGCTGCTCGACCAGCTAAGCGGCGTTCAGTATCAGATTCTGACTTAATTGTCGCGTGCACCGCCTTTTATACTGCCTCTCGAGCGCGTCAGTATTTGCATGCGATTTGCATACTTTGCGACAACTGGCCAGTCATTTGGACTGGCGTGGGCCAATAGGACTTCAGGAAAGGTTGGAAGGGAAGGAGTTCATTTTTTGAAGTGCACTTACTTTAGTCTGAGCAATAACACTAGTGAAGTTTATCTTAGTAAACACTACTAAAATCTATTAACTCAAGTGAAGCTCTCAGTGCATTTTTCAGTGTGTAATACAAAGGTGAATTCAGACTTTGAATGGACTTCATTTGGATGCCTTTCTATGTTTTTTTCAACTGAAAAGGTTAGCATTCATTATTCATAACAAATGATATGGGTCAATGAAACATAAATGGGAGAGCAGGACAAGAAGGGTCTTTTTTGTACGCAACAGCCACATTAGGAAACGTCTGGGCGAATTCAGTCAAAAGCATCTGGACTTGGTTTATCCGTTCGAATAAACCATGTCCAGATGCTTTTCAATCAATTCACAAAGACGCCTACAATGACCTGGGTGAAGGAAAACCTGTGCACACATATATTAAAGAGAAAAGAGATGCTTTTTCCTCTATGAAAGAATAACAGTAATGTTCTCACCCAGGACTGGAACTGCTCACTATCTGAAGCTTCATTCACTGCCTGTCATACTATTATTTGGGCATTTAATACAAAGCTATAAGCAGATACGGCCATAATGTGTATGTGGAGATGTTGGATTGTATTCTAGACTCATATAAAAACGATATAATGAATAGCTGAGGATAACTGTTCTTCAGGGAGTTTAGCAGCTGTGGCCGAGAGGAAGATCTCAGTGGAGTCTGAACTGTATAAGAGTGTTTCTTCAACTATAAACCACTTTTAACCCTGTGGACTTGTAGAAAATAAAATGTCTTAATACATAAAACATAATTTCACTCTCACTTTAGTTTATTTGTCTAGTAAAAAGGTCTCCATATGTGTCCATTACAACCGGGGAAAAAAAAGAAAATAAATTAAACATCTAGTTGAAAATACAGTGGGTACGGAAAGTATTCAGACCCCCTTAAATTTTTCACTCTTTGTTATATTGCAGCCATTTGCTAAAATCATTTAAGTTAATTTTTTTTCAATTGTATCTTTTTTAATTAATTTATTTATCAGAAAAACTGATCAAAAATGACAGTAAAGACATGTATAACATTACAAAATATTTCTTTTTAAATAAAAGCTGTTCTTCAAAAGCTGTTTTACACTTAATTAAGCAGCACAGCTATTTTCAACTAACAATAATAATCAGAAATGTTTCTTGAGCAGCAAATCAGCATATTAAAAATCATTTCTGAAGGATCATATGACACCGACGACTGGAGTAATGATGCTGAAAAGTCAGCTTTATATCACAGGAATCAATTAAAATTTAACAATATATTACAATAGAAACAAGTTATTTTAAGTTGTAATAATAGTTCATAAAGTTACTGTATTTTTGATCAATTAAATGCAGCCTTGGTGAGCAGAAGACATTTTCAAAAACATTAATACAATTTCACTGGCCCTAAAATTATAAATAGTAGTGTGCAGTATATAATTTTCATCATTTAATGATTCTAAAAATGTCATTTAAAATGTCATTAAGTAAAACGTAATAGATTATTTTGATTTCATATTGAATGCATGTAAATGTACACATCTGAATCATTATTTATGGAAATGACACCATAACTGAATGATGCAACACACTACATTATTAACAGTTAATATTTGTTTCACTTTTTGTTTACATTATTGTTGTTAGTAATAATAATAGTTAGTTAGTAATAGTTAAGTTTTAATTTGTAGCACTTCATATTTTTATGACACATTTTCATATTTTAAGACTGAAAGTGAGGCGCTGGGACAAACTTATAACAATAAAATTAAAATCTCTTTAAAATGGAGCAAACGATGATGTTAAAAAGTAGGGAGAAAAATAACAAAACATCCAGAAGCAGAAATAATATTTTTTGGTATGACATTAAACATAAAAATGTGTAGTTCAGTGCCAAGGTGTTAATCAGAACAAACTCAAGCTAGTCATTACCTGAGCTTTTCCTTCTTCTCACACTATTTTCCTGCTAAACCGCAGAATTTTTTTGCAGAAACATTTGAATTAAAAGCCTAAATTCAGACTCTCTAACACTAATGTGCTTCATATTTCTAGCACAGCAAAAGGTTGTCAAACTGCACATTAAATGAATGGTCCTGTGTGTGAGGTCTCAGACCGTATTAACAAAGTCCTTTTACATATACACTGATGGCAGAAGCATCTCGTTATCTCTCTTCCCTTTTAAATTTGCACATCGCTAATTGTAACAGCGCGGTGGAAGCTCGTGAACGCTTGGCAAATGCGAGCCGAATGAAGCGAATGAATCATTTACATGATGGATGCTCTCGCTGCTGATGCACGCTGGGTAAAACAACAGCCGGGCACGTCAGTGATGTAATCAATCCAGCAGAGTGCCGGTGATTATATCATCATCAAATAATGAACATCGTGGGCATTAAGTGTACGTTACAATACATGGAGGCGCAAGAGAAGATGGCAGAGAATCAGTTTCATTAAGTTGTTCCATGGAAACCGACGGTGGCTGAGTCAGTTCCAGGCAGAGCATGCTGGGAAAGGCTCGGCGCTATGCCATGCATTGCAATAGGTCAGAGATTTTGCTTACTGGTGACAGGTGTCAGATTTGTGGTCCGACACTAAAGCTGCCATTGACAGACTATGAGAATCATCTGAGTGTGCAGGGATCGCTCGGCTGAGGAGGCCATAACAAGATTGGAGATGAAATCGGGCTCTGCACCGTGTCCCGTGGCAGACCCTCGGCCGCGGCGCTGAGAAGGGCATCCAGGTTCTAGAGCGCAGCATAAGGTGTCAATCACTCTCTGCTATCATTGCTTCTACAGGCTTGCAGCGATGCTTCACCACGAGTGGCTCTTTGACAGTGAGCGTGTGTGGCACGAAGAGAATATAAATGCGGTGTACTTATATTCTGACTGATGACTACATATTCCAGTTTTCACAATTTTCAGCTGTCCGTCAATAATTAATATTTATATATTCAGATTTATAACAATATATGGATAGTTAACCCAGTGATTATTTATGTATTTGTATTTCATAAACAAAAGTCGAACTATCTGTTTGTCTGTCAATCTATTCTAATTATGTCTATCTATCTATCTATCTATCTATCTATCTATCTGTCTGTCTGTCTGTATGTCTGTCTATCTATCTATCTATCTATCTGACTACTGTATGTCTGTCTGTCTGTCTATCTGTCTGTCAAACTGTCAATCAACTCTTTCTTTCTTTCTTTCTTTCTTTCTTTCTTTCTTTCTATCTATCATCTATATGTCTATCCGTCTAACTACTATCTGTCTGTCTGTCTGTCTGTCTGTCTGTCTGTCTATCTATCTATCTATCTATCTGTCTGTCTGTCTGTCTGTCTGTCTGTCTATCAACGTCTGTCTGTCTGTCTATCTATCTATCAGCTGTCTGTCTGTCTGTCTGTCTGTCTGTCTATCTATCTATCTATCTGACTACTGTATGTCTGTCTGTCTGTCTATCTGTCTGTCAAACTGTCAATCAACTGTCTTTCTTTCTTTCTTTCTTTCTTTCTATTTATCATCTATATGTCTATCTGTCTGTCTGTCTGTCTATCTATCTATCTATCTATCTGTCTGTCTGTCAATCAACTTTCTTTCTATCTATCTATCTATCTATCTATCTATCTGTCTGTCTGTCTGTCTATCATCGTCTGTATGTCTGTCTGTCTGTCTATCGTCTGTCTGTCTGTCTATCTATATGTCTGTCTGTCTGTCTGTCAATCAACTTTCTTTCTTTCTTTCTATCTGTCTGTCTATCTATCTATCTATCTATCTGACTACTGTCTGTCTGTCTGTCTATCTGTCTGTCAAACTGTCAATCAACTGTCTTTCTTTCTTTCTATCTATCATCTATATGTCTATCCGTCTAACTACTATCTGTCTGTCTGTCTGTCTGTCTATCTATCTATCATCGTCTGTCTGTCTGTCTATCTATCATCGTCTGTCTGTCTGTCTGTCTGTCTATCTATCTATCTATCTATCTATCTGTCTGTCTGTCAATCAACTTTCTTTCTTTCTATCTGTCTGTCTATCTATCTATCTGACTACTGTCTGTCTGTCTATCGGTCTGTCTGTCTGTCAAATTAATCTATCTATCTATTTCTTCAGTATGTGTAGTTCAGCCACACCCCTGAGTTTACATTCACAGCAGCGTTTTAAGAAGAGCACACAACAGACACAACATCACCCAGAGAGTAATATTGCTCATGAATAATTCATCAACCTGATGAGTCACGCCCGCGTTTCCCATTATCAAGGAAAAATATTTAAAGCATTTTTGCAGCATTGAGTAAAGAGGCATCAGAGAGCTTAATCCGCAAGCAATTTGCCTAAAACACCTCGACAGTTTTACTTGAGGCCACGAGTCATTTTAACATCCATTCTCGAACCACATTGCACAGTGGACATGCAACGCTGAACCAAAGACAATGCCACAAGTTACTGAGCAGAGGGCAGTAAAGGGAGCATCTTTCCCTGCCTCCTTTTTATTTTTCTCCATGGAAACAAGACGAGTGGCAACACCTCCCATATGTGGGGAAAAAGGCTCATTGCTGATTTCCCCCCACTTCTCCTCTATGATTGCAATATCAGATGCATTCTCTTACCGTGCCATCCCATTGAATAGGGGAAGGAGACCTCAAAGAGTTTGTCATATTTCGTCAGGAGTCTTTTCATTATGGATGCCAGACCTGTGGGAAAGGAAAGAGAGTGAACAATAAAAAAAGGTTCAACTGGGAAGAACTGACTTCAATTTTCCACCAATATTGCTTGGGTTTTATCCAGCCTGGTTTCATTACAGACGCCATGCACTTCACCCGAGCGCCTTTCATGGCCAGGAGGTGCATTCATTTTGTTTTTCAGCCAAACAAAACTAGACTCACACACAGAGCCACCAAAACTAAGATGGATGGTTTGCGTCTCCCTCGCTAAATGAAATGACAACACGTATCGTTTCAGACCTTTTGACCGCTCCAGTCAGTAAATTGCATTTGTCCTTCAAGAGTGATTCATGATTTCAAGACATGCTGGTGAATGCAAGCTTGTTTTTCCCAGGAAAACAACAGCTGCCTTGGTAATTTAAAAAATAATGACAGTAAAATCAGGGCTCAGATTTAATAAACTTTGATAGTGGAACAGCTGAGCCAAAAACAGCATAACGCTCCTTGGTCCAACAAGTTAAAAGAAAGTATGACTATATTTATTACAAGATGTTGCTTTTGGGTAGTTGCATCTTTATGGCATGATGGGCTAAGTAGATACATCTCTGTATCTCTGCTTGCAACCCAGAGGATACAGGTTTAAACCCTTCAAAAACCTCTGATCATTTTGGTTATTTTCGGTTGTGAACAGTGACCTGCAATTTGGAAAACATAGATGGATTTGCAGAATCCAGATGGAAAATAGAATAAAAATTTAAAAAATAATAATTTATAGTATAACTCAGAATGTCACAGAATTTTGAATTTTGAAATAATAAATATAAAAATTGTGCAGTACACTTAAGCAAATTGCAATATGGTGATTTTGTCATGCTAGTGTCTGTGAATATTAAAGCACAAAAAGAGCTATTTAATTATTTTAAATAATTTATTATTATTATTATTATTATATTAAATATATTACTGTTTTAGAGTAGAAAGTACTTCTCAAAATAATAAAAATAATAAAATTGTATTTAAGGAATATTACATAATTGTTCTTCCATTCATTTTAACAGTAAACATATGTTGTGCAGCACTTTTTTGCCATAAAAATGAAACGGAATTGTTAAATTTTCATTTTATTACATTTTAAAAGGTTAATTCAATCGTTTTATACTTTCATTTAATGGGCACTGTTTTGATAATAGGTTTGTATTGAATTAATTTCTGAGAAGATAAAATATTTCATAGGGCTTTATTTTTGTGAAAATTTAAATACATATTTAAATGGTTAAATTAAATTGAACAGATCTACTTTTTATTATTAAAATGTAATAAATATATTAAAACAGAATCCAGCAATGTTCAAATGTAGAAACTTAATTTGCTGTAAAGTTGCTTTGCAACGATTTGTATCGTGAAAAGCACTATACAAATAAACTTGAATTGAATTAAAATGAGGGGAAAATGTGTAAAAATAAAAAATGGAAAGGTGGATTTTTAAAGGGCTTTAAAATTGTAATTTTAATCAATTGAATACATTTTAATTGTTTTACCTTTTAACACGTTGTTACATTGTAAAAGTTTCATTATTTCAATTAAGTAGACATGCTTTTCGATTACTAACATTTAATTTAACCATTAAATAAAAAAAATAATAATTTTGGGAAAAAAAAAAAAAAAAAGATTAAAAATAGATTAGAAAATAGAAAAAAGACTCTCCATTCACAATGCGGGGTGAATTCACTACATACTAGTGCCACTTTTGCAAACCACCTGCAATTTCTAGCAATTGTGGCAGCAGTTATTTAGAGTTACAACCAAGCATATCCAAAGATGCAATGTAATCAAGTGCACATTCAACATTTTTAAGAGCCAATTCAGGTCAGAGTAGATAAGTGTTGCTGTACAGTCCTAGTAAAGTATGGCAGATTGCAGTAATCTGCTGCAGCATGTAATGCCCAAAATTGTTGCAAGCACAAAGCCAAATGTATTTAGACCACCTCCCGAGTTCATTTGCAGAGTACACATGTAAGTCTAATTCTTGTGAACAACTTTCCGAAAACAAATCAAGTGTAAAAACACCCTTTGTTAGTTCGGATAAGAAAGCGTGTGCTAACTAAGCAATAATGAGTTACATGCATTCAAATATAGCCTTTTGGTCTGAAAAGAGTTGGCCTAAAAACTGCTGAGAGCTCTGGCACTTATTCAGGGAAATGTTTGGTTTGTCAGCCGATAAAATAGATTACATGCTAGGCTGGAAGTCTGTGATCCTCAGGCAGTCTCCTCGACTGGAACAATGGGACAGTGTCACAGCTCACAGACAATTCGAAACAATTTCCCAATCTCCATGTTAAACAAGAGCTGATGAGGCCTATTTTCATCTACATTACACATTAGACTGTTCATCTGCATGATTGATGCATTTTTATGTGCATATATCAAAAAGAGTGAGCAAATGGTCTCAGTGCAAATGATGAAATACATTAGAGGATTTGAAATGAAGGATTTTCAACAGGGATTGGCTGAGTTATCAAATGTAGGTCTACGGACGTTATGGAAAGTCTGTTGAACGCAATAGTCGTTATAGTTTGAACCCCACAAAGGGAATTATCACTACTGTGTCACTGATGAAGACACTTATCTCCATTGTGAAAAAGTAGTTCACTTTAGTATACAACTAATAAGAGCACTTATTACTAAAACAATATACTTTAAAATAATTGAGTTCTAAGAACATGTGAGCTGAAGTTATAAATTTGTGACAGAAAAATGCATAAAAAAAAAAAATCAGTGGAGTTAAAGTGTCATCCGATGGCTATTTTTGGAATAATGCCTAAACAAAATCTCAATTTTTGTGATATCAACTTCAAGTTTGGAACATACAATAATAGACTTCTGAGAACATGTGAGCTGCATGTAATGTTTTTGGACACATGTTAAGTGCAATTCAATGAAAATGTGTGTAGTTTAAATTTATGCAATTAGTTAAACATCAGAGTGCGTTTTTGACCCACTTAAGTAGGAATTAATACATATTTTATGTAATTTTATAATGATATTGTCTTTGAAATATGGTTAATCTTTAGGCTACTGTTGAATGTATGGTAACTTAAAATGTATTAATGTCATGTATTTAAATGTATTTTTAATGTCATGTAATGTTGAAGTTGCAATTTAGTACATTCAAAAATAAAATATTAACACCCTACCGTTAAGATTATAATCAAGTATTTTACATGTGCTTTAGTATGCTAGTCAACACATCAAAAAGAGTCTACTTCTTTAAAGCATGGCAAAAGATTATTAAAACATAATGATTTAAAATGTACTTTAACATCAAACTTTTAATTTTACATTTCTCACAAAGTGCAGTGGACTTGCTTAAAGTACACTTAAGTGGTCTTTTATTTCTTTAACATTGTATTATCTGCAAGTTCAGTTTATTAAACTACTTTAACCTGTTAACTGTCACTCTTCATTTATTGCCTTTTTTTTCCTTATCACATATTTTAGTAATCATCCTAAATTAGATATCATTTGAAAGCTTAAACACTTAAAATTCATCCTATAAAAACTATTTTGAAATCAGACATTGCGTTACCATGGAAACGGTACCTTAAATCTTTTCTGCGGGTTCCTCCCACTAGTGGGCGGTGTCAAGTGTCATATTACAAAATTTACTACAATATTTTATGAACAGAACTTTTTATAATCTTGACAAAACACATATTGTTGAAAAGGTTTGAGTCTCAATTTTCCATATTCGGTTTTTGTGATGGAAGTAATATTGTGACAAAAATGTATAAATTTGTGACAGGAAAGTGCATTTAAAAAAATGGTGTTTGGGTGTCATCCGTTGGCTATTTTTGGAATAACGCCAAAACAAAATCTAACAGGAACCTCAATTTTTTTTATATCAACTTCCAATTTGGAACATAATTTCGACATATGGCATCGATTTTATAACAACTTTAGATTCCACAATATTTAGTAAAATATTTATTTTATATAAAATTATATATTTTAGTACAGTACATTTTATTTACAGTAAACTCGAACTTCTAGAACTCTACACTGTCTTTTTTTAATGTTTTCACTTCAGCAATAATCTGCTGGTCTTCAAAAGAGACTAACATTAGGTTCAAAGCATTCATGAATTACAACCCACATCAATGTTCACTACAAGTCCACATTCAATACTATTAAGCACACTTCTTTTATTTAAGAGATTATTGTGGTGTCAATGAATTCAGAAAAGAAAGAAAGAAAGAAAGAACTGCTGTTAGTTGTTTTTATGTCAGTCAGATTGACCAGAATGCGCTTTAAAGTGGATCAGGTTTTTTACTAATCCGGTTAGCGCATTTCACGTCAACACTGTGTGTGAAAGTTTCTATAAAGCTCATGAATATTTAAAAAGACAAGCATTCTTTAGATCATAATTGGTCTGTTGCAAGCATTCCAGCACACTATGCATTTGGCTCTGTGATTCGAAGCAGTATAGCCTATCCACGAAATTGGATTAGCGCTCGGTTAATTATCCTCACAAACATAAAAGTCGATAGATTCCCGAAAGAAAGAAGATTCCACAAAAGCATCAACATGTGTCATCAAGCCTTCAAACTACAATTCAAAACAGCGCTTTATCAGAAAAACAAACAATATCCCTCGAGTCTGAAAGTGTCAGAATGTCGTCTGGGTGATGGCCTCTGTAATTGGCAGGCTCAAAGCGGGGTTGTGATCTAGTGTGGTTCCCCGCCGCTCTTTCTGACAATGGCTGACCTGCTCGGTAATTTCCCTGACGTTTATTTACATACTGGATTAAGTCTGTCAGAACTAAGCCTGCGAGCGTGAGAGACATGTATCCAGGAGGTGAATGTTTATCTGGTGTCACAGCTTCGAAAGCCTCTCCTTTACTTTTTCTAGCACTGACAGGGCAACTTTAATAACAACTGAGAAGTGTGTAGGTGTGTATGAGTGTGTGTCTACGTGTTTATCTAGTCCGATGCGGGAAAAGGGCACTGGGCGATGTGACAAGGAGACGTGAGGTTTTAAGAAGATATTTTGTCAAAGCAGATGTGAGGTAGAGATACAGCAAGGTGTCTTTAAAGGTTCAGACAGAAATTTTAAGCACAGACGGCGAATCAAAGGGAGTTTCTAAATGTGAGCTCTCTCCCGCGGCTCTCTTCGTGACTGACAGAATTTACAGCGTAAAAATAAATTTGACTGTGAGGGGAAAAAACATCCTTATAATTCAGTCCAAATGGAATGACTATAAAGTCACGGCCAAAAGTAAAAGTAACACAATCAATTTTGCTGAACTGTGATATATTTTGCTATTTTTGTGCTATTGAGATTTATGCACACGTGTACTGCAGAACAAAATGTGACCAATGATCGCCTAAAAGTATGTATGTATGTATGCATTTATAATAAATATAATATCAATTCATAAAATCCTCTCTCTCTCTAAAAATATTAAAATACAAGAATGTATGTGTGCATATGTGTGTGTGTGTGTGTTTGTGTGTGTGTATGTGTGCACAAATAATTATACAATAAAATAATTATATAATGTAAAAATTTTATATATAAATGTACATATAAATCATAATATATATTTTTAATGTATTTTATTGTTTTATGATAAGAGTGCCTCTGTGACCTTTAATGAAATTCTGAATTTATTTATTTATTCATTCATTCATTCATTCATTTATAATTAAGCTTTTACCATTGACAAATGAGTAAGTAAATAGATAAATTAAATAATAAATGAAATGTTTTCATTAAAGGTCAATATAGAATAGAATAGAATAGAATAGAATAGAATTAGAATATAATAGAATAGTCAAGTCACCTTTATTTATATAGCGCTTTTTACAATACAGATTGTGTCAAAGCAGCTTTACAGTATCAAATAGGAAAATAGTGTCAATAATGCAGAAGGACAAAAGTAAACACTCAATTTTCAGTTAAAGGCAGTTCATCGTTGAATTCAGTGGTGCCATCGTCCAGCTAAGTTCAGTTTAAATAGTATCTGTGCAATCAAGTAGATGATATCACTGGTAATTAACTGTCCCCAACTAAGCAAGCCAGAGGCGACAGCGGCAAGGAACCAAAACTCCATCTGTGACAGAATGGAGAAAAAAACCTTGGGAGAAACCAGGCTCAGTCAGGGGGCCAGTTCTCCTCTGGTCAGACGAACCAGCAGGTTGATCCATGGTTCCCGTGGTCTTGTCCCGATGGCCGTCTAGGAGACAAGGTCCTCACTGGGGATCTGACTCTGCTCTTTTCATCTGATAATTAACACCTCTGTTTTTTTCAGAATTTAGCAGTAAGAAATTACTCGTCATACAGTTTTTTATATTGACTATGCATTCCGTTAGTTTTTCAAATTGGTATGTTTCGCCGGGCCGCAAGGAAATATATCGAGCTGAGTATAATCAGCATAACAGTGAAAGCTAACATTGTGTTTCCTGATGATATCTCCCAAGGGTAACATGTAAAGCGTGAAAAGTAACGGCCCTAGTACTGAGCCTTGAGGTACTCCATACTGCAATTGTGATCGATATGATACCTCTTCATTCACTGCTACGAATTGATGGCGGTCAGATAATTACGATTTGAACCATGCTAATGCACTTCCTCAAATGCCAACAAAGTTTTCTAGTCTATTCAAAAGAATGTTGTGGTTGATAGTGTCGAGCGCAGCGTTCACACACCTCTTTAACATAATTTTTAGTGATCTCCGACTGGCGAAGTCGAACATCATTAGTGCCGACATGGATAACAATCTTACTGAATTTACGTTTAGCATTAACCAGCACTTTTACATTTGCCAAGATCCGTACAATAGAATCTCCAATAACTAGAGCACTTTCATCAGGTTTCTCAGTGGGTGCGTCACTGAGTGGGGAGAACCTGTTTAATGTTTTGATCGGAACGGAAGAGTGGTGTTTTGACCCGTGACTATGCCGCCTCACAGTCACCCAGTCGCCCTGCTGCACGGGCTCTGTAACCAGAACCGAACAATGTACAGGACTCTCTGAGCTAGTCGCGCATCCAAAGCCGAATCTACAGCCCTCCCATTCTTACTATCCTCAATTAAAGTTTGGATGCGTGTCTCTAGTTCTAAAATCTTCTCTGTCAGCCTAACTATTTCCCTGCATTTATCACATCTGAATCCCTTGTCGCCGACAGAGAGAGATAAACTATACATGTGGCAAGCAGTGCAAACAACAATAGCAGGAGAAGAATCCATTACTCACCGTGATTGATGAATTCAGACTTACCATTGTTGTTTGATGAACTCGTGAAAAACGGAGTGAGAGAGAAAAAAAATGGAGCGAGAAAAAAAAAGAAAACAATAATAGACGCGAATAGAAAGGCGAATATATATTTATTTTGTGATAAGAGTGCCTCAGTGATCTTTAATGAAATTATTGATGAAACTAATTTATAATCTTGTCTTTTGCTAAACCTGTCAATGGTGAAAAGTTAAATTATTAAGAATGAATAAATTAATGAAAGAATAAATAAATAAATGAACGAATAAATAGTCATTACAAACTTGACACATTGATCAAACCATTCTTACTATCCTCAATTAAAGTTTGGATGCGTGTCTCTAGTTCTAAAATCTTCTCTGTCAGCCTAACTATTTCCCTGCATTTATCACATCTGAATCCCTTGTCGCCGACAGAGAGAGATAAACTATACATGTGGCAAGCAGTGCAAACAACAGCAGGAGAAGAAGCCTTTACTCACCGTGATTGATGAATGATTCAGACTTACCATTGTTGTTTGATGAACTCGTGAAAAACGGAGTGAGAGAGAAAAAAAATGGAGCGAGAAAAAAAAAGAAAACAATAATAGACGCGAATAGAAAGGCGAATAGAAACGCAAATGACAAGCTAACCGGCTAACAAATGCTAACGTGCTGCACACGCGTTGCACTCGCCGTTTTAGATTAAAAGCGAACGATCACATTAGTCAGATTAGTTTGATAGATAATATCAGAAATATGGTGGGAATTAAGTTATATATTTTATCACTTTAAACATCAGAGAGTGATAGTAAGATAGAGATTGAACAGAAAAGCGAAGCTACACGGAGCTACAATCGCAAACCACTCAGCAAATGAACGAATAAATAGTCATTATTTTCAAATTCGCACAAGCACAGGATAATTTTGACTAACATTAACTGCAACATAATATGGCACATATTTACATATTGCCACAAAAAAAGTATATATATATATATATATATATATATATTTTATCACTTTAAACATCAGAGAGTGATAGTAAGATAGAGATTGAACAGAAAAGCGAAGCTACACGGAGCTACAATCGCAAACCACTCATCAGCACGGCCTGGTTGTCTAAAGCGTCTGAAATGGCCAAGTCGCCCAATACGGCACCACCACCAACCAGTGCTTGTTTTCCACTACCACACGCTCCTGTGTGAGCAGAGACCAAACAGTTCATCAAGTACAAACAATATATCACGCTAGTTATTAAAATTTCCAAAGGCCAAGGATGATGTTTCACCTTAGCTACTCTGAAACAAATGAACAAAATGAATATAATATAATATAATATAATATAATATAATAGCTAAATATAAATGTATATATTCATAAAATCCTCTATCTATCTATCTCTCTCTATAAAAATATAAAAATACAAGAATGTGTGTGCGTATGTGTGCACAAATAATTATACAATAAAATAGTTATATAATGTAAAAATTGTAAATAAATGTACATATAAAT
>NW_015629204.1:438239-440560 GCF_001515625.1 Sinocyclocheilus rhinocerous
ATCTCCTCAAATTAAAATTTCCAAAGGCCAAGGATGATGTTTCACCTTAGCTACTCTGAATGCTATTGAACAACACTTTCCAAACATGAGACTCTGAAAGCTGTGCTAATGTAGATTTAAAATCAATCACATAATATGTACTTTAAGTATACAAACATGAATACTTAGCACATTCAAGTGCACACTCAAGTGCATTTTAAATGCTTTTCACAAATGAAAGCAGAGATACACGTTTAAAACGAAATTAAGATTAGTAAGTGATGCCAAAAATCTCAATTTTGGGTGAACTATCCCTTTAAAGTGACACCATTGCACTTTGTGTCTTATGGACACCAAGGCTGACTAAGTGACCGAATGAATTCAACGCATTCGTGATTCAAAATATATATTCTGATTCACAAATGCTCAGCTCTTCAAAATAATAGACATACAGAGTCGTCTTCTGTGTACCAGTGAGCTTTGCACAGTTAAATTTTGGCTCATTCATCAATGCAAATGCATTCAAACTTCACAAGATTAGTTGGATGGACTCTGTGGACTGTAATTTTCAGCTCATTCTACAGCAGGATTCAAGGACTCTGGCTTGGCCATTGCTGAATACCAACTTTCTTTTGTTCAAGTTATTTCTTCATAGTTGTATTGTGTTCACACACATCTCTGGCAGACTGAATCAGGTTTTCCTGGAGGATCTGCCAGTATCTGACTCTATTCTTGTTGCACTCGATGACTTCAATTTTGTACGTTTGTATGGTAAGGGAAATATATAAAGCATTTTAAGAAAACAAATTCAAAGCCAAAAAAGCTTATCTATTGACCAAAAAAGCATAATTCAGAAAATAACTCCGGACCACTTTTTAAAATAAAGTAATGCCCAGGTGAACATTTTTGAATTGTAACATCAGTTTTGTATTGTTAACATTACCGTTAACATTAGTTGATCATTAAAGTTGGCTTGCGCTATAGCCAGCACTTTGCTTTCAGGTCACACAGTTCAAATAAAGAGTCATCAAGACCACAAAATGTCCTTCCAAACGTTTTCAGGTTTCATTAAATGACTTCTAAACTCTAGACATGACTCACTGCTGGTCTTAAAAGCTGCTTCTTCTAAACACTCACCAGAAGTGCTGAAGATATTGTTGATGTCTGGACACTTTCTCTCATTTCAGCCAAAGAGCTCTGAAAGGCTGTCAGTGTTATAGCTGGACTCTCGCTCATGTTTTTACAATTGCTCCACTTCTGGTAGCTCATTTTGGCACGACAGCTGAACGCAGAAGTGTCTGGTTTGTGCCACATATTTGTAACACTTGTTACACTTTCTAATGTTTCTGAAATACGGTTAACACCTTTGCCAAATGTTTTATAACTGTCTCCAGCTTTTTTCCTCCTATAAACTTCATTGTGACAACTGGGCCTCATGAAACCTCATGTAAAATAAAAATCTGTACCATCAGAACCACCAAAAACTCCTCTTCCATTGTGCAATGGTTATGAGAAATACTAACCAAAATACAGCTGCAAGCAGCAAGCATGTAACCACTTAGATCATAGATGAGCAAGACGGTTGGGTATGTTTTTAATAAAGCAGAGGGAACAAACCAGAAATAAAATGTATTTATTTAGTTTTATTTAGAGACTCTGTTTAATAACAAAAAAGTCTGTCACTGCTGCTGCAAAAGGTTGTAACACTCTTCATACTGCAGTTTATGGCATCGTTGTAAACTGGGGAAGATATTTGAAGTGCTTCCACTTTTGGATACAAAATATTTTAGGAAAACGTATCTTTTAGTCAGAATTGTTGCGCATTCATTCTATTGTGCTCTGTCTGTTTTACTGACAGCCGTTCCTTCAGTAAAATCTGTGAATGGATACTTGCTGTCAGGATGAGCCTTTTTGCAAAGTGGAAATACTGGTGTGACTTTCTCACATTTACAAATAAGGATACAACCACAAGATGTAAGTTAAGTGCTGAGGAAAACATATCTCAAATGCATTAAACATCACACGCATCTGACAGGAGAGCAAGTTGCTTTTAAACTGTATGCTTTCAATTTTGTTCGAAGCACTAAACAAAGTATGTCTCATGTTTAGGAAAACTGGGATTGTGCACTTTTCCACAGCAGTTCACTTATACTACGTATACCTTACAATAGTGCTGTGTAGAGGTCGACCGATAGTGGATTTTGCCGATACCGATAGCTAGGTTGGACCACACTGGCCGATACCGATTAATTAACCGATTGTTTTAAAATTGATACTGAACAAAAACTAAAATAGTGCTTTATTAACAAAAACAGTACTGAACCATACTAGTAGTAGTAGTA
>NW_015629204.1:440914-446452 GCF_001515625.1 Sinocyclocheilus rhinocerous
TTTAGTCGCATATGCGAGTGATTTACTCGCAATGTAGAGGGTTGATACATATGGATATTGTATGTATACTCTCACACTTTAACTGCCTCTATTCTTGAACACTTGATGATTATCTAATCAAAATAAAAGCGCAGCGCTGAGTCTAGGAGAACTCTCCGGTATCACACACACTCCGGACGCGTTGCGTTCAACTCAAGCAGCGGTCTAAAACAGTTTATTTAATCACCAAACAGACACAAGTTTACTTCAAGAATGAACAATTTGGCATAGATGAGTTTGAAGTTCGGTGTTTAAAAAACGGAGCAAACGGAAAGAGAAAGCGCGACCTATATTATAGCTCTATAAATGAAGCATTAACAACAATTCGGGACAAATATAATGTGCTACAAATGGACTCTTATTTTAAAGTGTTACCATTTCATTTCAACTGTCATGCTTAAAGATGCACATCTTTAAATATATACACAAAGGCTATAGCATTAAAATGATATACATATGGATATTGTATGTATACTCTCACACTTTAACTGCTTCTATTCTTGAACACTTGATGATTATCTAATCAAAATAAAAGCGCAGCGCTGAGTCTAGGAGAACTCACCGGTATCACACACACTCCGGACGCGTCGCGTTCAACTCGAGCAGCGGTCTAAAACAGTTTATTTAATCACCAAACAGACACAAGTTTACTTCAAGAATGAACAATTTGGCATAGATGAGTTTGAAGTTCGGTGTTTAAAAAACGGAGCAAACGGAAAGAGAAAGCGCGACCTATATTATAGCTCTATAAATGAAGCACACAGACTTTATTAGAGCCACAGAAAGACAAACGTTTTGCTGAAAATGCACAATACACAATTCATTATGTACATAACAACGATTCGGGACAAATATAATGTATGTGAATGGCGCTCTGTGGCGCGGCAGGATTTTCTGTCGGCTGCATTTAAATCCGCGTCTGAAGTTTCCCGCTCTGTTCAGCGTGCAGTATCACGTGTCTAAACAAACAGCACATGCTGTCAGTGATTTCAACCACTAGAAGCCGCTCTCGCACTGTGTAATGACAGCAGACCCTTCTCAGCCGCTCCAGCAATGGACGCAACCCGGAAAACTATCGGCATGGATTTTTGCCGATATCCGATAGTTCCAGCAATCAATCGGCAAAACCGATACATCGGTCGACCTCTAGTGCTGTGCGATAAAATTTATGTTGATAACGATAATAAGCTTGGACAAGCTCAAAACTTTTCAGACCCGTTTACACCTTGTGATCAGATTGAGGAAAATGCATCTTTATACCGGGTGTAAACAGCCCGAGAGACACTTTTCATCTTTTTGTTTGTGAAAAACTACCATCAAATACACATTGAAACTCAAAGATCTTCATGACAAAACGCCAAAATAAAAGTTTGGTTTAGCTTGAAGAAATTATGACAGAAATATATTACCACTGTATGCTAAAATGTACTTCTCATAGTAATAATAGTATTTTTATTTTTAAGGAATATCATACAATCAAGATTTTTTTCCAAGATATCTTTGTTTTGTTTCTGAAAAACTACCGTCAAATACACATTGGAACTTAAAGATCTTCATGACAAACTGCCAAAATAAAAGCTCGGTTTAGCTTGAAGAAATTATGACAGAAATATATTACCATTATAGGCTAAAATGTACTTCTCAAATTAATAGTATTAGTATTTTTATTTTTAAGGAATATCATACAAGCGAGATATTTTTCATCCATGTGTTACTTTATATAGTTCTGTTGTACAGCATCTTATTTGACAAAAAATAAAAACGCAATGTTTAGTTGTAATCAAATGGAAATATAACAATTCATTTACATTTAAAAGACTGATTTGATTGTTTCGTAAAGTTTTATTAAATCACTTATTAGGCACCATTTTTGATGATACATCTGTATTAAATTGAAAAAAAAAAAGCATTATCTAAAGAAAAATAAATCAGAAAAACTAAAATTTATGGAAAAATAAAATTGATTTCATGGGGCCCTAAATTAAAAGGCAGCTACTCTGTGGAATTTAATTCTAAACAAACAAGTCATATTTACATTCATTCACAAGGTCTAACAAACATGTGGAAAGCATTACATTCTCCATTAATGGTGAATGAATATTGTGTTAAATATTGATATCATATGATATGGGGAAAAAATATTGAAATAATATTTTTGGCATATCGCCCAGCCCTACATTACAAACAGTTTCTAAATAAATTCTGCACATGCAATTGTTAAACCAATGCTGTATTTGCTTCATACACATGCCAACGAACCAAACGACCCATACCAAGATTTTTGTGTACTGTTACTCCTCTACCTAGAAGTGGAACTAAAATGATTAAATTCCTTAAAACTGAAATCCTTATTCTACCCTTGAACGAGTCTGTGCCCCACATGGGCCTCCAGTCAAAAATGTCTAGAAACAAAGCATTGCATTGCAGTTTGTCAGTCACATCTATTACGCACTGTACTTTTAAAGAAGCATGGAAATATTCCCTCCGGCGCTGCCCCGAGTCCCAACCACAGCATTAAAAACTCAAGTCATGGAGAAGAAAATGAACTTTCATGAGGCTGAGGGCCAAGCGAAGAATTTAACCCTCATAAAATGTGACCGATGTATGATTAAAATGACCTGTGTAAATCCCAGTGACGACGAGGAAGCCGTAAGATCCCAAGGACGGGATTGGACGGCCGATTTGGAACATGACATGCAGTGATGGATTACAAAACGGCTGGAGTTGACGTGTGGCAGCTACAGTGCGGCGAGCGCTGATGAGGAGGTGGCGTTTGACAAAGCGCAGCTCTGTTTGGCAGTGAGTGATGGCGACTGATTAGAGCCTCGCTTTCACAATGATCTTCACACACTCTGACTGCAGGGGGAGAGGGGAAGAAAGCAGGCCTTCAGCACCAACATGAGATAGCGAGAGGGAGGGAAAGAGATACGGAGAAACAGCTGCGACAGGCCGTCTGGGCAAGCTGTCAGAGAGAGCGACAGAGACGGATTGATAGACTTGGAATTGCAGGTTTTTTGTTTCTTTTTTATTTCTCTGGTTTATGGATTTTTCAATGTGAAAGTCACTTCTGCAAGTATAAATAACTCTTAAAGATGGTAAACATTTAAAGGTATAGTTCACATTTACAAAAAGCACCATTGAAGTAGTCCATATATTCCTAGTCTAGGTCTTGCGGTCCTTTCAACGTGTCTTACGGTCCGAACGTGTCCGAAGTCCGAACGTGTCCAAAGTCTCACGGTAACTTTCAACGTGTTTTATAGGTTTTTCCAAAATAATGGATAGATAAAAATGTCTATGATAAATAAAATGACAAATCGTTCAAAGAATCTAGTTTAAAACGCAAGTTTTAACTTCGTATTCATGCTGGTTTCATACGGTCAACTAGTTTTAAATAACATACATTTATTGACTTAAAAATATCATAAGTGTACACATCTTAATCATTATTTTATGATCATATATGATTATATTAAACGTTTCAACTTATTAAATGTTTGAAGTATTTTTGGATAGATGGATAGATAGATAGATAGATGTTATTAACATATTTTTAAAGTGTATTTATTATTATTATTTTTTTTTTTTACAAATATTATGAATTGTTAATTGATGATTATCAACTAGTTTTTGGGAAGTCACACCAAATTAAATTTTACACTGAACTAATTTTGTCTTGTCATAAATGTTAAATTATCTAATATTTTATAAGATTTATTGATCTCGACAGTCATGGAGGTCTGCATATAATTTCTGATGTATTTTATTATTTTATATTTCTTTTTTCCCCCCATGTTTCTGTTTTTGTTTGTTAGTTCGTTCATTAATTTATTTATTGTGGTGCACCACATAAATATATTTGATAAACCCTTTTATTGAACAATTTTATTTTTATTTATTTTTTTACAACAAACCCTCAAAACCACTTAATATGCTGAATTCTATTTTCAATTGTATCAACACGACCCACAAAAATATAAATCTTAATTTAAATTCACATATTAAAACATGCTTATCATAAACTAAGTCACTCTTTGTGTGCATTTAATAATTGAGATATTTTAAAATAAATGAATAAAGAGGACAAAAAAGAAAGAGTAATACAGTCATCTTTTGTCCCTCGTCTCAGAAGCTTAATTTCTGACTTCATTTCTCAGCAACTGAATGGATTTAACATTTCAATTATTCAGCATATGCCAGTGCCACTGTTCTTCAGTGCTTTGAGTTTTGAGGCTAATACATATGTCAAATTATTCATGAAAATCGCATAGCGCTGAGATGTTTTCCCTTAACTAAACTAAACTTAGAACAACTGCTGTCTGCTTTTGGTACAAGATGTTCTTACATGCACCATGACAATAATCTGGGAGCAATCTCTCCACAATGCCTCGCTGTTTGCTGCACTGCTGACAAAAACAGCACGTAAGCATTTGGCACATGTATCGTTGCTCATGCCATGATAAATTTCCACCAAAAATTGACAGGAATGTCAACTATGAGCACAAGTATCATGTTTTTCCAACACAAAAATAAGTGAAAACTTGCTCCAGATCACTGGCAAACAGAATGAAGATGTCGTTCACACACTGAGTCAAGAAGCTCAGATCAGAGCGAGTCACATGAGAGAGACGCCGCTCAAGTGATTAAACATTTAACAGAAGCCGCTCTGTTACACGATGTGACTGACTACACAACCGACGATTATTAAATCGCCAATTAGGCCCCATTTACAAGTACATTATTTAACTATTTTCTGAGCGAGAACATTAGCAATTTCACAGAAACTACACTTTTGAGGGGTCTAGCAGTGACGGTGGACGGCAGGAACTCTCGTTTGAATGTTCTGAATATCCTTGCGTGGGGTTTTTTATGAGTCGATAGGATGAGTCATTATCTTTTATCCAAACGCACTTCCATCATCAGATGATCTTTTTTACAATCCACTTGCAGATTCAGCATGAACTCCGAGAGCTCTCAGATCTAACATTTTAGTCACCACAGTTTCACATCATTTCATGCAAGGCACATGGAGTGAAAACCATGATGGATGAAAATTTTCATTTATATTTAATGTGCATAATCTTTTAATGGTGTGCATATTATAAATTCAGAAAAAAAAATGTGAATAACTTCATTAAAATTCTTAAATTTAAAGAATATGCTGTAGTTTGGCAACTACATTCACTTTGCCATTAACTAAATTTATTTTTATATATATTTTTAGCAAAGGAAATCTTATGTAAAGAAATCCAATTAAAATAGTATGCATATTTAAAAAAAATAATTTTGTACTTCATGTTATATGTATTCATGTTATATATAAAATATGCATATATGATGGCATTTTGTCATATCTGTGTATTTGCATGAAAATTTAAAATTAGTTTAATTAAATTTAATGCAATATGTAAATGACAATATTAATATATAATATATTATAATTAATATTAGTGCTGTCGTGATTAATCGCATCCTAAATAAAAGTTTTTGTTTACATAATAT
>NW_015629204.1:446501-450987 GCF_001515625.1 Sinocyclocheilus rhinocerous
CATAATAAATATACACAGTACACATACATATATTATGTAAACAAAAACTTTTATTTTGGATGCGATTAATCACGATTAATTGTTTGACAGCACTAATATATATATATATATATATATATATATATAATGTGTGTGTGTGCAGTTGAAATAACAATTCAAACTAGTTATATCTTAGTGTCCAAACTCTCTTGACATAATCTGAACTCCAGCTATGAAATAATACGATGAAAGACATCAATGTGCAAGAAATGAGCTTGTGTTTTTATAAAGACGCCAAATGACACTTGGTGTCACGTGTTGGTCTGGAAAACAGAGAGACCTTTCTTCTGGGAGGAGCAGCAGAATGGATGGATGTGTTTAGAGAAGAGATGCCAATGAGGGCTGAGATAAGGAGAATTCCACTGTCTATGAGACATGACTGTACAAACACACACAATCTCTGCTTAACCTTTCACATGTGGGTGTCCTTTATGTGTGTCTGCTTACCTTTCCACTGTTTCACACCACGATTGCTCAAATATAGACTTAAATATACCCCAGTTTTCACTTGATGAATGAAAAACTGTGAAAAATTGAAGGGGAAACACATTAAGGCTGAAAGTTTAGCGTGAGCAAGCATTAACACACAAAACAAATACAGTTAATCTACAAAATCTAAATAACTACTGCATTAAATTGCATATGCACTGTATCGAATGTACAAAACTCATGCATAAAACAATAGGTACTCGTGTATATCTAAGCCAGTAATGACAGCGAATGCATCAACACGTCCCAGAACATGAAGTGAAACTAAATTTGTCTGATACCTTGACAGCCTTATCACCGGCGGTGAGAAATTCGCCCCTATCCCCTCAGGGAGTCAATGTACCTGCTGAAAAGACTATAAGACATATCAGTGATTCTTCTGGATTCCTGCTCTCATCTTTTAATCTCTTTCAGAAGGTGCCGGAGCCTTAGAGGACCCTCACGAGGAACTCTGCGCAACACACACTTCCACAGTCACAAAGACTCTCCACAGAGAACGTGAAGGTCATGTGATGTACAGACAGATGAACTTTACATTTGTTAAGTTCACTCTGTCATGATGTCAACACATTAACCTTTACTTCAAATCAGTCTTTTGTACTTTTTAGGTATATTTAGCTGAATAATACTATATATGGAGCTATATATATGACCACCTGACTCATGTAATCCATCTTTTCTGGTTTAGCCCCAGTCCAGTTAAAGGGTTAGTTCACCCAAAAATTTAAATTCTGTCATTAATTACTCACCCTCATGTCGTTCCAAACCTGTAAGACTTTTGTTCATCTTTGGAACACAAATGAAGATATTTTTGATGAAATCCGAGAGCTCTCTGATCCTCCATAGACAGCAACGCAACTGAAACGTTCAAGGCCCAGAAAGGTAGTAAAGACATCAATAAAATAGTCCATGTGATATTTTCTTTGGATTTCAATGAAAATATCTTAGTTTGTGTTCTGAAGATGAACGAAGGTCTTATGGGTTTAGACATGAGGATGAGTAATTAATGACAGAATTTTCATTTTCGGGTGAACTATCCCTTTAAGGTGTGGTCACATTTACAAAATTTCACTAAAATTCACAGCCAAAAATGGTCCATTGTATGTTACCAATAGTGTGGCGATTCTTGAAGCACAGTTCACACACACTGAGAAAAAAATTGGTGTAAAAACAGTTTTCACTCAGAAATTACTAGTTCAATCATGACAACTCTCTGAACATTTTGGCATGGTGATGGATATGACAATGTTAATGTATTTGGTCTTGGCGGAACAGATCTGCTACGCTGCTGCTGAATTGCTGCTGCTGTTGGTTATTGCTGTAGTTGTAGATTATTGCTGCTGCTGCAAGCAAGTACAGGAACTTGCTACTGCCAATGCATATGGCAATACGGTGCCATGAGTATTTAAGACATACCGCTGCTGCACAAATAGCATATAAAATAACCCATAGCAGATCTATACAGGTGGAGCTGGGGAAGGTGGAGGGTTTCAGAGAAACTCTGAAAGCATGCTGCAGGAATCTCTAGTGAAAGCTAGCCAGCCATATAAATGCAAGTCAGTAAGCTCATTGGCTGCATATGCAGCATGAACCAATCAGCTTGTGCCAAGTCGTTTAACTCTCTGAATATCATCAGTTACATTAACAACCCGTCAGCCTGCGCCATCTAGAGTTTCATGACATTCTTGAATTGATTTTGCTTGACAATCCTCATAAGGCTGCGGTTCTCTCGGTTGGTTGTGCATCTTTTTCTTCCACACTTTTTCAACTTTCTGTTAACATGCTTGGATAGAGCACTCTGTGAACAGCCAGCTTCTTTGGCAATGAATGTTTGTGGCTTATCCTCCTTTGTGTCAATGATTGTCTTCTGGACAACTGTCAGATCAGCAGTCTTTCCCATGATTGTGTAGCCTAGTGAACGAAACTGAGAGACCATTTTGAAGGCTCAGGAAACCTTTGCAGGTGTTTTGAGTTGATTAGCTGATTGGCATGTCACCATATTCTAATTTGTTGAGATAGTGAATTGGTGGGTTTTTGTTAAATGTGAGCCAAAATCATCACAATTAAAAGAACCAAAGACTTAAACTACTTCAGTCTGTGTGCACTGAATTGATTTAATACACGAGTTTCATAATTTGAGTTGAATTACTGAAATAAATGAACTTTTCCACAACATTCTAATTTATTGAGATGCACCTGTAGAGTTTCATGACTGAACTATATATTTATTTCACAAACAAATAAATAAATAAAAAATACAAAGAAATGCCAAGAGACACACTGAATTAAACAACATTTTATAATAGAAAAAAAGAAATAGTAATGTGTAAAATGTACTACTTCAACAACTTCAAAAAGAAGAAAAAAATACAGTGCACTGTCACTTTAAAACCAAGCAGCTTTCTTTTGGTCAACATGGCAAATTTGTATACATCTGAGCTAACAGTTGGAAGAGGACTGACAGCGTTGACTAGGCGTTTGTAGGTCAACAATCTGTTCTGATATCCTCATTTACTCACAACACTGAGATAGTAACATACAAACCCTGTCTATCTATCTATCTATCTGTCTGTCTGTCTGTCTGTCTCTATCTATCTATCTATCTATCTATCTATCCATCTATCTATTTCATGGCTTTAATCGATTTTTTTCATGGCTATGTCTGTCTGTCTGTCTATATCTATCTATCTATCTATCTATCTATCTATCGATTTCATGGCTTTAATCGATATTTTTCATGGCTATGTCTGTCTGTCTATATCTATCTATCTATCTATCTATCTGTCTGTCTGTCTGTCTGTCTGTCGATTTCATGGCTTTAAAAACTTCATCTGAGGTTAGGATTCATAGCAAACGCTCTCACTGAAGATTGTCTCAGACAGCAAAATCATGGAATAAAAGGTCCAGTGAGCACCCAAGAAAAAAGGATCCAATCAGAAATCCAATCAGGTGCAATCAGAGAACAGTAAGACAAGTATATCAGTAAAATGAGGTGAACATTCTCCATACAAACCAGTCGTTATGCTGAGCTCCCTGTCGCTGGTTGATTGTGGCCTAACTGGACGCCAGAGGCAAGCGCTGATGCTCAGCCTGGTTCATCCTGAACAGAACTGATTAGCTGCACATCAGATCCCACAATCTGTCTCCTGCTCATCTGTAATTTCTTCTCCTTCAGCTCGTTTAAGAAATAACATCTACTTTTGCTGGAAGCATCTGCACGTTCCACAAACAACAGCATTAGCAGCCTCCCCTGAGATAGTGAGGAAATCTTCAGGAAACAGCGGCTGGTTCAGGTCACTGCTATGCAGAAACAATCTGTAATAAACTGCAGCGAGGGACTTTGCCCTTGGCTAAACACTTCCTGGGGCTTTTGTATCTCACTTCCTCATTGGTGAAGGCAACGTCTTTAACATCTTCCTGAAGAAAGCTACACAATGTTCTTCTGAGGGTGAAGGATGTGCAAAGTCTGAAAATTGCCTAGAGTTTTTCAATGAGTCCTTTGGGAAAATTCAGAATTAAACACAATGATCAGTCTCAAAACGAAGCGAGGCAATGCTAATTATTATTGATTGGGTGTTAACATTACGATCAGTATTTCCTGTCATATCTTGCCTTTGTTGAATTTGATTTCTTTTGAGCACACAGACATTAATATTTGAACAAATTGCAAACGACACCATAAATAGGAAGGCGGTGGCATTCTGCCAAGATATGAATGTCAGTCGAAAACGACGACTCTCTGGAGAGACGACCCGAACAACGAATCAGCTGGAACACTGATTAGCATAAAGAACAGAGCATGAATAAACACATCTCCTGCGTTTGATACATCAAGCCGAAGCACAGATGGCCGATGAAATTTCTCAACCTGGTTTTTCAACTTTTTTAAAGTGATATTTATTTCCAGACTCTTTAAAAAATGCCACAAAAGCATCAATATAAGTGAGTAATAATCCTA
>NW_015629204.1:451368-455820 GCF_001515625.1 Sinocyclocheilus rhinocerous
TATCTATCTATCTATCTATCTATCTGTCTGTCTGTCTGTCTATATCTATCTATCTATCTATCTATCTATCTATCGATTTCATGGCTTTAATCGATATTTTTCATGGCTATGTCTGTCTGTCTATATCTATCTATCTATCTATCTATCTGTCTGTCTGTCTGTCTGTCTGTCTGTCTGTCGATTTCATGGCTTTAAAAACTTAATCTGAGGTTAGGATTCATAGCAAACACTCTCACTGAAGATTGTCTCAGACAGCAAAATCATGGAATAAAAGGTCCAGTGAGCACCCAAGAAAAAAGGATCCAATCAGAAATCCAATCAGGTGCAATCAGAGAACAGTAAGACAAGTATATCAGTAAAATGAGGTGAACATTCTCCATACAAACCAGTCGTTATGCTGAGCTCCCTGTCGCTGGTTGATTGTGGCCTAACTGGACGCCAGAGGCAAGCGCTGATGCTCAGCCTGGTTCATCCTGAACAGAACTGATTAGCTGCACATCAGATCCCACAATCTGTCTCCTGCTCATCTGTAATTTCTTCTCCTTCAGCTCGTTTAAGAAATAACATCTACTTTTGCTGGAAGCATCTGCACGTTCCACAAACAACAGCATTAGCAGCCTCCCCTGAGATAGTGAGGAAATCTTCAGGAAACAGCGGCTGGTTCAGGTCACTGCTATGCAGAAACAATCTGTAATAAACTGCAGCGAGGGACTTTGCCCTTGGCTAAACACTTCCTGGGGCTTTTGTATCTCACTTCCTCATTGGTGAAGGCAACGTCTTTAACATCTTCCTGAAGAAAGCTACACAATGTTCTTCTGAGGGTGAAGGATGTGCAAAGTCTGAAAATTGCCTAGAGTTTTTCAATGAGTCCTTTGGGAAAATTCAGAATTAAACACAATGATCAGTCTCAAAACGAAGCGAGGCAATGCTAATTATTATTGATTGGGTGTTAACA
The DNA here is from genome assembly GCF_001515625.1 of Sinocyclocheilus rhinocerous. NCBI lineage: Eukaryota > Metazoa > Chordata > Actinopteri > Cypriniformes > Cyprinidae > Sinocyclocheilus > Sinocyclocheilus rhinocerous. The sequence continues at coordinate 452,324 of NW_015629204.1, forward strand.
TTACGATCAGTATTTCCTGTCATATCTTGCCTTTGTTGAATTTGATTTCTTTTGAGCACACAGACATTAATATTTGAACAAATTGCAAACGACACCATAAATAGGAAGGCGGTGGCATTCTGCCAAGATATGAACGTCAGTCGAAAACGATGACTCTCTGGAGAGACGACCCGAACAACGAATCAGCTGGAACACTGATTAGCATAAAGAACAGAGCATGAATAAACACATCTCCTGCGTTTGATACATCAAGCCGAAGCACAGATGGCCGATGAAATTTCTCAACCTAAATTGCAAATGACACCATAAATAGGAAGGCGGTGGCATTCTGCCAAGATATGAATGTCAGTCGAAAACGACGACTCTCTGGAGAGACGACCCGAACAACGAATCAGCTGGAACACTGATTAGCATAAAGAACAGAGCATGAATAAACACATCTCCTGCGTTTGATACATCAAGCCGAAGCACAGATGGCCGATGAAATTTCTCAACCTGGTTTTTCAACTTTTTTAAAGTGATATTTATTTCCAGACTCTTTAAAAAATGCCACAAAAGCATCAATATAAGTGAGTAATAATCCTATGAGCAGGTGAATGTACAATAGCTTCACAGCTTTAAAATAAGTAGCTTTAACAAATTTGACAACTTTCGAGTCTTAGCTATCTCCTTTGGTGTAAAATCTAACAGATGGCACAATGTAATATCTGAAAGGAGTAAACAAGGTAATACAGGGATAACTTTTATTGAAAAGAGATGTTGTGAAGAGTGTTAACGCTGAGTTTTCTGCCATACAATCAAAGTGATTGGGGACCGAGTCTGTCAAGCTCAAAAAAATGACAAAAACATCATAAACAGTGTCCATATGACTTGTGGATGATATTTTATAAGTGCTCTGAAGCCCTGTGTTGACTTTATGTGAAGAACAAGCCAGAATAAAATAAAAATGTTCTTTCTTTCCTCACACAAAGCTATCAAATGGTTACAGAAGAAATATATAACTTATAACTGTACATTTCTGGTGCTCAGTGGCCGTTCACTAGTAGTCTAGTCCATATTCACTTGTATTGTAAGGAAGAAAGAAGAAAGCATTCTTTGGAAATTGAAACATGGGGATGAATAAATTGTACATTTTACATTTTAAATATGAACTTCAAGCCATCTAATGGTCACCTTAGATTTTCATTGTTGTGGCCAAAAAAGGAGGAGCCTCTAAGAAGCAGAAAAGCCGATTAGTTCATGAAATTTGTGCCTGAAAGTAGTTTGATTGGATGCACAGCCTTTGACATCAACAACAAATGAGAGGGTGGGATTTTATCTTCCCTTTGATAAGCTGATAAGCCTTTTTATGTTATCATTTGCATTTATCATAGCTTTTGCCTGTTGTACGTGACCACACCAAATACCCATTCATTGAGAACCACTAATGTAAAAGTGCTATGCATATAAGAAAACAGGTTAGTTTGAGTTTGCAATCACAAAAAAATGTGCTGAAGCATTGCTGAAACGCAGGTTCAAAACCTTGAACGTCTGTGTGAAGGCAAATTAACCTTCTCACCTTTGCTTTATGAGAATCTTCAATGACTGCATGAGAAAAGTCAAGATCCGCTCCAAGCATCATCTGCTTTAGTTTTAGCAGTCTTAAATCGTACATAAATATGCACTTCATGTGACTCCGTGAACCTAGTAACCATTATTATTCATGCAGATGATCAACTAGTACTAGATCCTTCTGACCTTAGAAATCATTAGCGTTTTCTTCAACTCAGCCCACATGGCATCCGTCCACAAGGCCGTTTCCTGTTATTTATGCTTCCCATATTTGCTTTATCTGGAGAAACTGGACCTTTAACCTTCATATGAGTCTTGTTGACTGTTTTGATTCTGGATTTGTATGGTTCACGGTCATGAAAAAAATGAATCATCCATTCCATGGATTCAACAGAGGCGGAAGGACCACAGCTTTGGCTTCTGTTCAAGGTTTTTTTCAAGGGAGTTTTCCTTGCCATTTTAATACTAACTTAAAGAGATAGCAAACCCAAACAGTAAATTATTTCATCAATTACTCACCCTCATGACATTATGAACCTGTATGACTTTCTTCTGTGAAGAAGATGTTTTAAAAAGTCCAAATATCATTAGGAGTCACTGACTTCCAGTCATATGGGTTTGGAACGACATGAAGGTGAGTAAATGATGACAGAATTTTCTTTTTTGGCTGAACTAGGCTGAGATTTAAGAATTTTCTAGTGAGTTTTTGCTTCAGAAAATGTAAAAATCTAGTTTTTTTTAGTACTGGAACCCAAATAATTCCTAATTATGAATCCCTTCTACTAGGACAGGTTCCACCTTCCATACAATTTGTAGTTTAGTTGATCTGGGAAAGAGCAAACAAATTCCAGTTGAATAGCATTACCTTGTGAGACTCAACCAATTTTCTTGGTTTTTTTACGGTCTTCTGAAAATAAACTGCCCAGGGTGGAAATATCAGCGATTACTCTCCTCTGCCAGGGTTGACGTGATATGATCAACGTAATCTTTGAGGCATGATGGGGGTAATCTAAAATCATTCCGCATAACCTCACAGACTTCAATTTGCATGTAAAAGGAACAAACACCTGGCAAACATTAATGGGACATTTTCCAAAAGTTGGCGGAGGTTTCTGCTAATGTGCAAGCTTTCTGGATTCAGAATGCCTCCGTTCTTTGCATCGATGTTTGGGTTTGTCCCAAAACCAGTGTCTGCATTTCAAAACACATGCATCCAACTAACGAACACATGGGATTCACTGATTAAAACCATCAGAAATGAACACATACACTAAAATTGGGATGAAATTTGCTTAAGCTTGGAACCAGTTGTTCTGACTTTCATGTGGCAGATGGCCATGCCGTAATTTTGGACAATTCTGATACAGTCCATTTGATGGACAATCATTATATGTGCATTAGTAGATTTTGTTGTTTGCAGAAATGTCTTGGCTGCATGATAGTTTTGTTACATTAGTGCGTTTTGTTTGGACAGAAGAGTGTAATCGTGTAATCATGATCATGAAAGGTTTGAACACAGTACTGTCAAGTTAAGTTAATGCAACAATTCAATGCAATTTCTTACAAAAGAAACGTTATTTCATCCAAGAAAATCATCCAAGATTGCAGACAAAGCAAGATTTAATAAGACAATAAAATAAATAAATAAAACGATTTATAGTTAATCACTATTTAAAGTGACAGTTGGAAATTATGAACACAAAAGAACATATTCTAAAAAAAAAATTTTGGGGGAAAATTCTTTAAAATATCTTCTTGTGTTCTACAGAAGAAACTGAAGTTTGGAATGAGAAATCATAACAGTTTTCATTTTTGGGTGAATATCCCTTTGATATCTAATTATTATCTAATTAAATATTTAATTTTCACTACAGCATCATGGGTAATGTAGTTTTTTTTTTTTTTTTTTTTTTTTTTTTTTTTTTTTTTTTTTTTTTTTTTTTATT
>NW_015629204.1:456003-457899 GCF_001515625.1 Sinocyclocheilus rhinocerous
TTTTTTTTTTACTAGGAATTCAGATTAAAAAAAATAAATAAACCATCTACCATCGATTAACAACCTCATCACTCACAACAGGTCTGTCTTTAAAGGTTTATAAGTAATGATTAAAATCAGCTTCCCTATGTAGAAAATTAATGGAATTTTAATTTCCAGAAACTATTGCCCACTATTGTACAAATGTCCTTATATTCTATGCATGAGGAGCACTATTTGTATGACCCGTGGAGATGCTGCTTAAGCAGTGCGTTCCAAATCAGTCACTTTTATGGCGATTAGAATGCCACCTGGAAGACAGCTGCCTATCTAGGCAAGTCAGCTCACTAGGGTTTGGAATCAAACCACTATGAGATGCACTACACTCTAGCTGTTCAAATCAAACTACAATTGTTGCACAGCCAATAACTCATTTAACACCTTTTTCGAGTCTGATTAAACTAATAGGAATCGTGCTGAGAAAAAAAAAGCATTAAATATTTGATAAAAAAGTGCTTTGATCATAACCGTACCACCCGAGCAGGACTCCACTGGCAATTTCTGAGCTCCAGTCTACCACAACACTACACTATTTGTTGTCGTGCTCTAGCTTGTCCGTGTGATATACAATGACGGTTATGAATTTTATCCGTTATATATTCTGACTGGTACATCAAAGCTGGGGCGATGGCATAAATGCGCTGAATTAAATGCATTGTCACTAGCACTAGCTCCAGCATCAGTTGGATATGAAAAGGATCATCTTGTTTGCCGTGTTGCTCACTATATCAGTCTGTGCCGGCGGACACTGATATATCTTGACACCTCCCCTCGTTCAACCCTCAACTTGTCCAAACTGTTACCCAGACAACTTTGGTTTGAAAGTCGCAGCTAACTCTCACACATCCAGCTGGCAAGGCCGCTGTTTTCTTCCCCCGAAAAGAAAAGAAATCTGTAACCCCAAGTAGAGAAGATGCAAATGGCTCGTGTTTTTTCCTTTTTTTGGGTCCTGATAAACTGGCATGGGCAAAAAGAAGAAAAGCAACGGCTGCGTTGCTGTCATTAGCATCAAAAGAAGGCTCCCAGGTGCCCTTTTCAAGCGGAAGGCCCGTTCTATTCACTTGGAGAGACAGAGTCATGAGGAGCGAATGAGTGGACAGGCGAGAGCGTATGATTAACTCATCACACGGCGCTATAAAAAGAGCCTCTTTATTCCCACGCAAGGCGCCACCGCTAACTGTATCTTCACTCGGGTTCTTCTCGCACCCATTAGAAGCTTGATTTACAACAGCGGGGGGAGAGAGTTGTGACAGTTGTGAAAAGCTGTTTTGCAGCTGCTTTCTCCTGCTTGAGCGCAGATAAGCTTTTATAATGGCGTTCAAGTGTTCGGCAGCAGAGTTTGGCATTCTTGAGCTTCTACAACTGTGACGCAATTAAATCGACCATTATAGCTGCGTCGCCACGCTTCTAAAGTTTCTAGATAATCAAATCATTCCAGGAGACGTTTTTATTAATGTCAGCTTTCGGTGATTAAAATATCTTATGCTATGAAGCGTAATAACAATGACTAGCAAGTGGATTTTTAGATTTTCTGAATGTAATGTCCATGCAAGTGTCATTGCCATGATGCAATTAACAACTTGTGGAGGAAAAAATAGCAAGAAATAAATCCCTCATTAAAGGGGTCATTTGATGTTGCTAAAAAGAACATTATTTTGTGTATTTGGTGTAATGAAATGTGTTTACGCGGTTTAAGGTATAAAAAACACATTATTTTCCACATACTGTACATTATTGTTTCTCCTCTATGCCCCGCTTTTCTGAAACGCATTGATTTTTACAAAACTCATCGGTCTGAAAAGCGAGGTGTGCTCTGATTGGCCAGCTATCCAATGCGTTGTGATTGGCCGAATACCT
>NW_015629204.1:458844-460769 GCF_001515625.1 Sinocyclocheilus rhinocerous
GTGACGACCCCGGGCTGGAGTCCGCCTCGTCCACTGTGAAAGCTGATCCGGCGATCCACAGCGCGAAGTTGTTGTATTTCCTCAGCGACCAGCACGGATCAGCTCCAGGCATGATGAAGCAGATATGGTCCTCTTTTGGAAGGCCAAACAAAGTAGTTTCGCTTTCACAACGAAGCACACAGCGTCTTCACGACATGGCTGCAGTGTCAACAATACTACAGCGAGAATAAAAGTTACGTCTTCTTTCTTTGCGTGAACATTTGGGTGGCGTTATGCAAATCTTCCCACAGAGCGACGTAGGTATGTTGGGGCGTGTTAGAACGAGCCGTTTTAGGTAGGCGTGGCTGACTCTTAACTTTTATAAAGAATATCTCTTTGGATTTGAGACTTTAGTCTTTGCAACTTTACAGATCTTCTTTATGCACCAAGAGCTTGTAACACTCCAAAGAGAAAGGAAAAATTGAAATCGCATCATATGACCCCTTCATTAAGATATGCTTTTTTAAAGATTTGTGTGTTGCTTTCTCCAGTGAAAAAGTCATATTGTCTGAATCAGGAGAGAAATATGCACAGCTAAAGCATCATTTACAAGTGAAAACAGTTCATAAACAAATATGTGGCTTTTGGTGCAAGAGACAACTGGACATCTGGAAAAAGTGTTATTATGGATTATGGACTCATATTTTGGCCAGAACCAATGTTTTAAAATTAAAAATGTCTTAATGATAGATTTGTTTCATACAAACATGCAGCTTTTCACTTCTCAAGATGTTAACTGATGGACTGGAGTGGCGTGGATAACTTGTGGATTATTGTGATGTTTTTATCAGCTGTTTGGACTCTCATTCTGACGGCACCCATTCACTGCAGAGCATCCACTGGTAAGTAAGTCATTTAATGCTACATTTCTCCAAATCTGTTCCCATGAAGAAACAAACTCATCTACATCTTCCATGGTCTGAGTGTAAGGAAAGTTTCAGCATATGGACATTTTTTTGTGTGAGCTATTACTTTATTTCCCTTTTTTCTCCCTCTTTTTAAATGTCGGCAGGCATAAAAAAAACCTCAAATCGCTAAGAAAAGAAACAGCAGACCTTTCTTCAAAAAGCCACATCATTTGAGCTATTATTCACAAATGGTGCAGGCAAATTACATGCCGAAGTAATTATAATATAAATTATATGTAAATATAATTTGTTTGTTGATAGTTGTTTCCTCATCTAAGCAGAATATATCAAAATAATTGCTTCACAATGTTTCTGTTAGATCATTGTGCAAAAACAGTTATGAGGAAATATTTCTAGAGTTGGGAAGTCTGAATCATCACCCAGAAGTGTTAGAAGTGTTTCCCACATAGCAGTTTACATAATTTTTATAGCTAATGAATGTTTAGATAAAAAAAAGTCTGAAAAGTCTGTTGTTTCCAGTAATGATGTCAATTACGGAATAAACTCCAATTAGTGTATATATGTGTGTTCAAGATCTGTTTCTTGCAGTCACCCTAATTGTGTTTCTGCTATATAAGTCACAAAAATGTTTCTCATAACACGTTACAAGTCGATAAAAAGGATAAATATGTTTTGTTTAAGTCTTATGAGTTACGTTTACACCATTTACACAAGAAACCAATATTCAGCTCATTAACAACGCATTATCATTCATAATACTAAAATATGGTGTGCGATCACAGTTTACAGTACATGTTAAAAGTGAACAGAACAGCTTATTCATATTAAACATTTACATCTCTCAGTTGATACTTGCATTGCTTTTTAAAGGCTTTCAAATTATAGTTCAAAATAAATCAAAACGCTTTTGTGAGTAATTTAAGATCGTTTTAAGGACTTTATAAAGACAAATTTGAAGTGAATAAGTGATGAAATACACTTTTTTGTTATTACTGAACAATAACAAGTGACTTCAAG
>NW_015629204.1:461836-463292 GCF_001515625.1 Sinocyclocheilus rhinocerous
AGAGACAACAGGAGATGCACTTTTTCACTGGAGGAAGCGTTATTATGGATTATGGACTCATATTTTGGCCAGAACCAATGTTTTAAAATTAAAAATGTCTTAATGATAGATTTGTTTCATACAAACATGCAGCTTTTCACTTCTCAAGATGTTAACTGATGGACTGGAGTGGCGTGGATAACTTGTGGATTATTGTGATGTTTTTATCAGCTGTTTGGACTCTCATTCTGACGGCACCCATTCACTGCAGAGCATCCACTGGTAAGTAAGTCATTTAATGCTACATTTCTCCAAATCTGTTCCCATGAAGAAACAAACTCATCTACATCTTCCATGGATGGTCTGAGAGGAAAGTTTCAGCATATGGACATTTTTTTGTGTGAGCTATTACTTTATTTCCCTTTTTTCTCCCTCTTTTTAAATGTCGGCAGGCATAAAAAAAACCTCAAATCGCTAAGAAAAGAAACAGCAGACCTTTCTTCAAAAAGCCACATCATTTGAGCTATTATTCACAAATGGTGCAGGCAAATTACATGCCGAAGTAATTATAATATAAATTATATGTAAATATAATTTGTTTGTTGATAGTTGTTTCCTCATCTAAGCAGAATATATCAAAATAATTGCTTCGTAATGTTTCTGTTAGATCATTGCGCAAAAACAGTTATGAGGGAAATATTTCTAGAGTTGGGAAGTCTGAATCATCACCCAGAAGTGTTTCCACGAGTCCCCACATAGCAGTTTACATAATTTTTATAGCTAATGAATGTTTAGATAAAAAAAAGTCTGTTTATCACTATGTTTCCAGTAATGATGTCAATTACGGAATAAACTCCAATTAGTGTATATATGTGTGTTCAAGATCTGTTTCTTGCAGTCACCCTAATTGTGTTTCTGCTATATAAGTCACAAAAATGTTTCTCATAACACGTTACAAGTCGATAAAAAGGATAAATATGTTTTGTTTAAGTCTTATGAGTTACGTTTACACCATTTACACAAGAAACCAATATTCAGCTCATTAACAATGCATTATCATTCATAATACTAAAATATGGTGTGCGATCACAGTTTACAGTACATGTTAAAAGTGAACAGAACAGCTTATTCATATTAAACATTTACATCTCTCAGTTGATACTTGCATTGCTTTTTAAAGGCTTTCAAATTATAGTTCAAAATAAATCAAAACGCTTTTGTGAGTAATTTAAGATCGTTTTAAGGACTTTATAAAGACAAATTTGAAGTGAATAAGTGATGAAATACACTTTTTTGTTATTACTGAACAATAACAAGTGACTTCAAGTTTTGATTCGTTTTGATTCATAATTTTAATAATTAAATCGGATAAAATATTGGACAAATATTGGGAAAAAAAATTTCCATTTCTTAATAAGATTAAATTGTACATTTGCTTGATGCTTTCATTTTTTTTTTTATGGGGGGGGGGATTATA
>NW_015629204.1:463849-467259 GCF_001515625.1 Sinocyclocheilus rhinocerous
GGGGATTATAATAATTATCATTTGCATTCATCAGTACATTAACTCAAAGATTTCAATTACTATATTTTTTCTTTCTTAATGCAATGTTCCAGGAAATCCAAGGTTAAGCCTTTTGTTTGTGCACGGTTTCTTTAATTTTACACACCTGTTGATCTCTATATGAACCACATTGAAATTCTCGTAAAACACCAATTATCAAAACGCTTTTGTATTCAACAAAATCCTTATAAAGAGAAATGCAACGAGCGATCTTAACAAGCTCATAAATGTTAAACTCCTGCTGGGGCTTGTTACCTCAACACAACGCCTAGACAATATTCAACAGACATCCTCAGAACAAGGATAAAAAAGAGCCGTACTGAGAAGAGTTGGCATCAGGTGAAATTTTACTTAGAAGTGCAGTCATTAAAAAAAAGGTTTACACCCAAAATAAATTATTTTTGGAAAGACATAACAGCAAAGTTTCATTAGCTAAACAATTACCACAGAGACACAACAACGCACCAAACAGAGTATACATTCATCCCTCACAGTCCTGTTTTCATTCTCGTCAAATTCAACATGTCGTTTACCTTACTAAGGTTCATTATCAGACACTAAATTACAGTATTGGTGGTAATGTATTGCAAGTAACTTAAGTTACATAAACAAGTAAAGTAACTTTTTCAAATACGTAACGCAAGTTACATTGTTTTCCCAATTATTCACTGACAGCTCTCCTGTCCCCGTTTTGAGAGAAATCGGGAGTGAGGCGCAAAGGAAGAGGCACTTCCTTCAGGCTTATTAATTTCACTTTTTGTGTGAAAGGGCCCTTACAGTTGCCAAAAATCAACCTGGTCTCATGGCAAAAACGTACCCGGGGGCACATTTTCGCGAGACGCGAAATACGTACCAATAAGTACATATCACTGCAGTTTCCAAAAGAAATGAACACTAGAGGCAGTAAAACTCCGACACCTTTTATTCCATTTCACACACATTTACAGAGTTCGATTAATAAAGCGGAATTTTCGCACAATTACTTGAAGAATATCATGTTATGACTTCAAAACAATTTTAATATGCTGGGAGATTTGAAAACTGATGCTTTTGAACGTTAGCACCGCACATATCCAGCTTCATATCAATGGGTTTTCATCGACGGTAGGTTTGTTCACGGAGTACGGTAATGGAATATTGTAATGCATTACTTTTAAAAGTAACTTTCCCCAACACTGCTAAACTACCTATGGTAGCTATGGTAACTACAAATGCAAACGGTGTTTTTATAATGGCATCCAGTCACTTAAAATTTCTACCTATGCACAATCATACATCCACACCAACAGGGGGCATGATAAAAGCAAAAAATGCCCAATAAAAAAAAAAAAATAATAATAATAATAATAATATATATATATATATATATATAACGTATTTTTATGAGACTGGGTTGCCAAAAATATATCTTTTGGGTTTTTTGTTATTAAAAACAAATAAGCAAACCCAGCCCAGGTGACAAAAAGTGATAAGTAATTGATAAGTAATTAAGTAACGCAATTAGCTACTTTTTTATAGAGTAATGGAATATTGTAATGCATTACTTTTAAAAGTAACTTTCCCCAACACTGCTAAACTACCTATGGTAGCTATGGTAACTACAAATGCAAACGGTGTTTTTATAATGGCATCCAGTCACTTAAAATTTCTACCTATGCACAATCATACATCCACACCAACAGGGGGCATGATAAAAGCAAAAAATGCCCAATAAAAAAAAAAAAATAATAATAATAATAATAATATATATATATATATATATATATAGTAACGTTAACTATTTTAAAATATAGAGGCTACAAAAACACAGAATATAACATGATATTATTGTTTTAATGAAAGGTCATCCCTCTACAGGTCAAGGTCTTTGAGGAAAATGTTGTCACAGTATCTTTTTTCTGTACTGCTTCTTTCCACTCAGTCTCCAACTAGCTGAGACGAGATTTTATAACATTTAATTGTCCTTCAGATTCGAGCTCCAAACACAATAAAGACGAGAACGTGACAAAGTCTCCACAATAAGGAGCAAACAAAGATATTGCCCTCGCTAATGGAATTGTTTCCATTACTCAGTGGGGCAATAAAAAGCCATTTTCCTTCTCAGGTCCTGAGCCTGCTGCAAATTACAGCCGTACACATCACAAACAAGCTGTGCCGTTATTACTTGTGTCTTTCGGGAGCCCCCAGAAGACAGCAGAGGTGAAACTATCAAGATCTTCTCCACTGTTCAAACACAGATATTAAATGTTTCATCATTTTCTCGGCTCGTAGACGGTGCTACAGCCGAGGCAGTGGCAATCTGTGATATTAAAATGTTCATTAGCCTAATGAGATACTGCTGAAACAATAGGTCCATCATGTCATTTTGAAGCAGCAAGTCAATGACTTTAAAAGGAGATATTAACAAAAAAAAAACAATGATTTTCTTTTAAATTCAAATTTCTCATTCAATAACTGTGTGTACACACAAACTTCTGCAAATGAATGTTTTCGCATAGAAATTCATCAATTGCCTAAAGTGAGCCAATCAGATTAAAGCTTACTAAATGGAGAAAGTGAATCTCATTTTTGTGCAAAGCAGGTCAGAGGCTGAAACTACTTAATGCATGAGCTTGATGCAGACTAGCATTTTTTTTTTTTTACTTAAAAAAGAGGTTAGACAATCAAAACAGAGATTATTCATATATGGAGATCTTAAAGGTAAAGCATCAAAAACAGGCTGGGAAATAGTCATGAAAAATTAATGTTTGTTTTTGCAAGAAACAGTAGCAGTATAAGTGGATGTATAATGTTAAAAAAAATACAATATGACCTTTTTTAAAAAAGTTATGGACATTTTAAAATGCATTCCTACTTTACTAACTTTCTGCATAACAACAAAAGGCCTGACAGACGGATGCATCAATTCAGTGCATTAAATTAGAGCAAGGACAGTAAAATGAGTGACTTTTCAATGGGTGAAAAGTCTGGTAACTGAAAGCTGAGCAGGAATATATGTGACACTGTCAAAGCAAGCCTTGGTTTTCAGCAGACCAAATATAGCAGGAAATCTGACATGTTCTTATATGAATTCAGAGCTACTGACTTGTATGATGACATTTAACTCTCTAGCCTCCCAGTGTCATTCTCGGTCGGTTAAGAATAACTAAATATAAATATGTAACATTGACAGAATGCTCTCTATTCTGAGTGGCCATATCTCTTCTAGTGAAAAAGCATGGCTTCGATGCTGCTGCTAAGAGATGTATTAAGTGGCCACTTTATTATATATAGTTGAGCAGCACTACAGATCGTAAAGAATCATATGATTCGAATATGAATTGTAAGGATTCCTGTTCCATTTCAGATTTATGGCACTATATATATATATA
>NW_015629204.1:468399-485476 GCF_001515625.1 Sinocyclocheilus rhinocerous
TGAGGGCGTTTTCATACGCGTTTGGCCAATCAATGTCTACTTACGTCACGGGTAGTACCAGTTGTGCTGGTTAGACCCTGCTCCGGAGTAGGAGCTAATTTGGTTCTCGAAAAAGGCAGTCCGGTACTAAAATCGCACCCAGTTCCGGCGGTGCGAAAACGCCAAAAAGTGGATAGTTCCACAATTAGTTCTGGTACTATGAAAAGGTTCCCGCGGTGCGAAAGGCCCTACTGTCATATGAACAACCAGTCAGTAATTACATTCAAGTCTTAGATTTAGTTATGAACTGATTCACCAAAAAATCACTCAAATAAAAAAAAGTTCAAAACAGTAATTTGTTTGGGATTCAGACTACAATGCACAGTTTGTTTTGCGCTGTAGATTTAGCAGCAGTGTTGCAACGGCATTGATTAAGTGTCAAAAACTCTAAATGTTGGCACATCAATGCACAAGCAAGAACTGCATTGAATCGAACATCATTTGGTTCTGGATAACTGGCTTGTACTTCCCAACCCAAGTTAAGACAACTCATTGCTCCCAGAAAAAATTACACAAAATTCCGATTTGTATAGTAAATGTAGCCTCTTCACACCAGGGAATGTTTTATTCCAGTGTTAGTGTCCAGTTATGATCAGTTTGTGGCCATTGTGGTCTCAGATTCCTGTTATCAACCGACAAGAGTGGAATCTGCTGTGTCCTCAAGTTTTGACATATTGCACATTCAAAGATGCTCTTCTGTATAGCACTGTTGCAGTGTGGTTATTTCAGTTACTGTCACCTTCCTGTCAGTTTGAACCGATCTGGCCATTCTCCTCTGACCACTCTCAATAACAAGCCAGTATTGCCCACAGAGCTGCCACCACATTTGGTAAACACTAGAGACTTATGCATGAAATTCCCAGGAGATTGACACTTTCTGAGTTAATCAAACCACCCACCTAGCACTAACAATCATTCCATGGTCAAAGTCACAAATCCATGGCAAAAAATGGCATATAAAACCCCAACTCTCTCTCTTTTTTTTAAGAAAATATGATTTTAACAAACTCAAACTATGTGACCATCTTATTAATTTGCAGATGACAGGATTGCTAAATCACTTTGTGTGTGTAACTGATACTCTTTGCATTGATATTGCCCTTTACTAAACTCTTATTCATCTCTACCAACCATTTTGATGGTGAGATCTGGTATTCCTACTGTTTAAAAGAAGCTGTTCACCAAAAAATCGTTTGGAAATGTCACAGCTTTAAAGTTATCTCCTATGTTTTCAAGTGTATTCGTGATGGAATTCTACATCTGATCTTCAAGAGATGAGCACGTCCTCAAAGAAGCAGTCCAGGTCTATTCAAAAGAACACTTAGTAATGTATTTCAAAACCACCTGAAGAACTGAGGTCACACATTTTAGAAGTCAACGATAAAGGGGATGTAATTTCTCTATTGGTATTTTTTTTTTCCAATCTAATGTGCAAAGAGAGGTATAGAATGGCTTCCCAAAAATCACTGGCACTTTTAAAACACTGTTCTGTTGTCTGATCCAATTTCAATTCAATTCGATATCAGCCATGTCAATTTTAGGTTAGCATGAGCTTGAGGTGGCTCTACCTGCCGAACAATGATGGGGAAAGAGCTCGAAAACGCTGTTTGAAGTCATTACTTAATTACAATGTCACAGAAACCAGATTGTAGGCTGTGACAAATTGCCCCATCCTTTAGTAAAAGCCTCATGACATTGAGACATTGTGTCACATAAATGGTTAAGATCAGACTGTTGACTGTTAAAAAAAACGAACTTTTGTGGCTCATTTCTAATGTTGGCATCTTTCAGAACAATCTGAAGTCTCTAGATAAAACCAGAAACACAATGGAAAACATTCCAGGATTTTCCTCCATATGGTGGACTTCAATGGTGTCCAACGGGTTGAAGGTCCAAATTGCAGTTTCAATGCAGTTTCAAAGGGCTCTACACAATCCCAGCCAAAGAAATAAGGGTCTTGTCTAGTGAAACTATCGGTCATTTTCTAAAAAAAAAAAAAAAAATCTACTTTTTATCCACAAATACTCGTCCTGCACTAGCTCAACCTCACGCATTATGTAGTCATGTTGGAAAGGTCATGCGTGACGTAGGCGGAAGTACCGACCCAGTGTTTACAAAGCGAACATGCAAAGAAAGTCAAACGCCCTTTACAAAAAAGGTAAAACAACGATGTCGGACGATTTTGAAGTTGGAGGAGAAAATGAGGGAGTTTTCCGCCCTACCCTACCTTTTCAAACCTGAGTACACAGATGACGAACTAACCTCGTGTGACCAATGTGATTTTGCAATGTATGAAGATGCGCATGCGCATTGCAGAGCTAGTGCAAGGGTTACACTTTATTTTAAGGTGTCCTTGTTACAGTTTAATTATGCATGTAAGTACTAAGTAATATTAATTAACTATACATGTATTTACTATATGGGCAGGGTTAGGATTAGGGTTTGTCTTAGGGTTACGTGCATGTAATTATGCATAATTAATTGTAATTATAATAGTAAATACATGTAACATGTAACAAGAACACCTTAAAATAAAGTGTTACCAGCATTTGTTGTTAACAAGCACATAATTTTTTTTTTTTTGTGAAAATAGCCGATCGTTTCACTAGATAAGACCTTTATTCCTCGGCTGGGATCATGTAGAGCCCTTTGAAACTGCGATTTGGACCTTCAACCCGTTGGGAATCATTGAAGTCCACTATATGGAGAAAAATCCTGGAATGTTTTCCTCAAAAGGTTTTGAACATTGTTAATTATTAAAAAGGACATTTCTTTGTCGGGATCTTTCAGAAGAATCAGAAGGTTCTACACACGGTCAGGGACAGCATTACTATTATGTCATAAGCTTCCAGAAGTTTAGGAGTTAACATGTTTTTGTTGCTTAGTTTCCATAAATGTTCTTTTTGGTCTGTGGGAAACTTCTATAGCTCATGTTACGTTGGGATCTTTCAGAAGAATCTGCAGAATAGAAGTTCCTACACACAGTCAGGAACAGTGTTCTTTCTAGAAATAGACTGATAAAAGTTAGAAAATTTATTTATTTTTGCGGTTTAGATTCCGTAAATGTTCTTTCTGGACTGTGGAAGAACTTTTTGAAACTTGTTCATGTTAAACATTTCTAACGTTCTTTTGGAAGAATTTGCAGAGTGGAAGGTTCTACAAGAACAGCGCAACTGTGACATCTTGAATGCCTAGATAAGAAGCTATATTTTTTCAGCTTAGTTTCCATAAATGTTCTTTCTGGACTGTGTAATAACTTTTTCAAACTTGTTAAGTTAAAGATTTCTAACGTTCTTTTGGAAGAATCTTCTACACAGAGTCAAGAACAGCGCAACTGTGACATCACAAATGCCTAGTTGGGAAGCTATTTTTGCTGCTTATTTTCCATAAATGTTTTGGAGGAACATTCAGAACTTTTTGAAACTTCTAGTAAATTTTTTATTAGTACATCAAGCTCTTAAAACTCAAGATCAAGGAAAATCCGATTCCTCACAACATGTCCCCTTTAAAAACCAATGGTTCAGCCATTCTTCTTTCAAGATTAGTGACAGATCATTGCAGTTCCCACACTGATAGAGACACAATAGACAGCAAAAGTTCCCAGCATGCCTCTGTCTTTCAGCCCTGCCCGCTCCCCATGCCCTGTCAAATAGGGTTTGAACGCTTGCTTTCTGTTAGCAACAGAAAACCCCAATCTAAATGGAAACTGGCCTTGCCTAGCAGGGTTCCTCTTCTCCTCACAGGCTTGTGGGTTTGCCAAGAGCTGAAATTGAAAATGTAGCCAAATTCCAGCCTTCCTGAGCTGAGCTGTCTGTTGAGCGTCTTTATCCTGGTCTAGTAGGCAGTGTAGCCAAAGTTCACAGAGTTGCGGTCATGACTTGAGGTAAGATCAAAAGAAAACGGCTGGGATTCAATATCAATGGGACGTCAGAAAAAAAAAAAAAAATGAAAGCCAAGTGTGAAAAATAGGCTTCAGGAGTCTGGCCTTATTACTTGCAAATAAATGATTGAGATTGTGAGGGAACTTTAAAGTAGTCAAAGCTGTGGAAGATCCAAAGACTTCTACAGAGGTCAGGTGCATGTGGACAAGCAAGAAGAAGGTCAAACTAGTGTCCAGGCATAAGGCCACCATCATAAACAGTGAGTGGCCAGCATCCATTTGATGGTAAGCATTGCTCAGATGCATCCACCAACACAGTCTTCAAAAGCTGCTAATAACTGCTGCTACCAAAAACTCTTCTGAGGAGGAATTAGTCGGAATTAGGAACATAAAATATGTTTTTTTTTTAAAGAAATATATATATTATAAACAAGTTTCTTAACAAATTGTTTTTAATGTTAGAAAAGTGTTGAAATTATTTAAAATTCAACCTTATATTCACTTAATTATAATATAATATTGTGATAAAAGAAAACTAATAAATCGTTCGCTTTTAACAATTGTGAGTTTAAATGCATTATTTATATACCATTCTATTTTTATAACATTTTGAATTTGCTTTTATTTTTGTATTTCAGCTTTAGTTCAGTTTTAGCATGTGCATTTAGTCATTTTTTTGTATATTTCCATTTAGCTTTCATTTATTTTATTTTTTTATTTTAGTTTTAATTTAAGCCTTCAACTTGTTCCTTCAACTTTTGTTTTAGTTTCTGTCTTTCTTTTTCTTTTTTAAAGGTTTCCATTTAATATTTTTGATTTGTTTCAGTTTTATGTCACTTTAACAAATACTATTTTTAATACGCTTAGTTTTAATTAACAATAACACCACTGGTAGGAATGAACCAGCATTATCCATGAATTTAGCTTGAGGTATTTGCAAGAAAACAAGATATCCTTGAGTATGTCATATCAATGTTGTGTTTTTTTTCTCAGATTTATCTATAACTTAGCCCAGTAAACAACAACGTGCAACAGACTTTGAGCCAATAGTCAAAAGTCTGGTTATGTGAGACTAAAGACGAACAGACCAGAAAGACTTATGGGAAAAACAGACCTCACACGCTCATCAGAGTAATGTGTGAATCTAACCTAATTTGTCTTGTTTTGTATGCAGGACGTGACGATCGTCACAGACAGATTGTTGTTAGCCGTCTACACACAGCTTATTGTACACCCAGAGGTATAAATCACCCAGACCCAGATTGTCAGACATTATTCTGTTTACTGTAATTGAAATTCTCATTAGGTTTTATTCACAATGCCTCAATCATATTTACATTTGGCAAAAGTTCCATTTTCAGACACACGAGCCTCGAAAAGAAGAGCCAGAGAGCATTAGCGATTCACAGGACATCAGGCCAAAGCACAGGAACAGCATGGTGAATTTGGCCTCCAGCTGGCCAGCACATTTTTCCTGACCCACCGCCGCCGGGACATGAGAGACTAAATGGAGGCCCTGTCAGTCAGAGCTGCTCCGTGATAATAGGAGATCCCAGGTTGGGGAGGGAAGCCCCGTGGTGCGAACGAGATAAGTCATCGCCATTTGCTCCGATACACTCGTGACAACGAGAGATTTCTCACCTAGAACAGGCAGCAAACCAAACCAAGATGGAATTTATCCAGCGTATTATAATACAATGGAACAGCATTTAATGATAAGAATGGAGCAAAATGAACACAATGACGGCTGAATTCAGCAGCGCCGGACACATTCATGTGGAAATGGCTTGTTATGATGCAATGAATATGTCAAATTATGGTGCACCAGAAAATGTACCATGGGGTTACTATGTTTTTTTGTGTAGTTTGGAATACCATAGTAAATGTACACTTTTTTGAAGAAAGACTTTATGCTAAAAACAAAACAAAAAAAAACAGCAATATTGTGAAATATTACTATTTTTTTTAAATATTTAAAATATTTTTTCAATCAATTTTCGGTTACACTTTACTTGAAGGGGTGTGCATAAGACTGACATGACACCTTCATAATCATGACATGACACCTACATAATCATGACATCACACATGTCATGAATATGAAGGTTTTTTATGTTTATGACAACTGTCATTAAGTGTCATTCGCTCAGTTATGTAATTTTTAATGCAAAGATGACATTGTTTGAGATGTCTGTTATGGGCTATGGTTAGGGGTAGGGTTAGGTTAGGGTTAGGTCAAATAATGTCATATTTGCATTAAAAATGACATAACTGAGCGAATGACACTTAATGACAGTTGTCATAAACATGCATAAAACCTCCTTCATATTGATGATTATGAAGGTGTAATGTCAGTCTTATGCACACCCCTTCAAGTAAAGTGTTACCCAATTTTCTATCTGAATATATTGTAAAATGTAATTTATTGCTGTGATCAAAGCTGAATTTCCAGCATCATTACTCCAGTCTTCAGTGTCACACGATCCTTCAGAAATCATTCTAATATGCTGATATTTGCTTCTCAAGAAACATTTTTTATTATTATCAATGTTTAAAACTGTTTTTAAGCAATATATTTATTTATTTATATTTTAAAAGAACAGTAGTGTACTGTATGTGGTAATAATACTATGATACTTCTTGTACTGTCATTATTTAATTAAAAAGTATTAACAATATTCATTAATAATAATAAAATTAATAATATATCACAATTACAGTATGATAATTTGGGAAGAAAATTAGCTTAATTTTGTAATTGAATGTCACAATGCAAATTCAATATAGGCTTTATTTTCCTTCTTTAGATTTGATGGTGAAATGTGAGTTGGACATGTTTTTGAGAGGTTCATGCAATAAGACTGCTAATGCAGTCTTCACTTCACAATTGGCGATATTAAAATTCCATCACAGTACTCATAATCTTCACGAGGGCTTTGCATTTGAGCCGAGGGAATTCAGGAGCAGCCTGAGCTCTAAAGACGCGTCTCCATCATGTACAGATGAATGCAAGGAGAATGTAGTCCAGAATAAGGAGAACGCATGAAGCTTGACTGATGGAGTGAGCACTGGGAAATATCTGACAGAACAAATCACTGGTCTGATATTACAGATTCTGAAGTAGTAAGCAAGTACCTAAACTTCACGTAAACCTTACCAAATGACTAAATCACTAATAATAATAATAATAATAATAATGTTAAAATAAACTGAAGTTATTTGTTTTAATTAAAATGTTTAAAGTAGGACACAATATTTTGAACATTCCTGGACTGCATTTCTTAAAAGCATCGTAAGCCTAAGTAAATCGTAGAACAGATGATTATGGCATAATTGGTTCTGTAATCCATAATTTGTTCTGTAATCCAAGGAATCTAACAAAACCATTCATATGACGAGACAAAACTGTTTATAAGCTATTAGCATTTTTTTATTGCATAAATAATGGTTAATGGCTTATTGCCGGAAATTGGAACAATGGTCTAGGAGGAGTTTGAAAAAGTAGTTTTTTTTTTACATAAATCAAGCAGACAGGAGACAGGAAGTTTGTCCAATAATGGCATAATTGATATCGATGTTCTCGGCATGACCCAAGGAATCTATCAAGACAGGTTTCATTGACAATAGGCTAAATTAATCAAAAGTTATTTGTTTTTTCTTTCCATTACAATTTTGACCACAAGGTGGCGCTGCCACTAAACTTTTTGAGTACCTTCAGGGCATAGTGCCGAAGACACATACCAAGTTTCGTAACGGCATGCCACTGCATTCGTAAAATATATAATTTTATGACTAAATTTAAAATGGCCGACCATCAAAATGGCTGACATGGGAAAATCTGATATCGTTTGACTTGGAATGTCACACCGAATCTAAAGAGAGCTCCAAATGTAAAGAGACCAGTCTTGTGATTTTTGGCAAAACCATTCAGAAGTTATAAGCAAATATTGCCATTTTTTCACATCTGCTGACCACTAGGTGGCCCTGTGCTGAAACTGTGCAGGCAACCTAAGACCATGGCTGTCATAACGCACACCAAGACTGCCTTATCAGGCAATGACTTTGCAGGCAGCGTTTGCGCACGAAGGCACCTCACAAATTAATTTTGAACAGGCTTCTGAGGCAACGGTCATATGACGTTGCTAAAAAGAACATTATTTTGTGTATTTGGTGTAATGCAATGTGTTTATGCGGTTTAAGGTTCAAAAAACACATTATTTTCCACATACTGTACATTACTGTTGCTCCTCTATGCCCCGCCTTTCTGAAACGCGTCGATTTTTGCAAAGCTCATCGGTCTGAAAAGCAAGGTGTGCTCTGATCGGCCAGCTATCCGGTGCGTTGTGATTGGCCGAATACCTCAAGCGTGTAACGGAAATGTTACGCCTCTTACCATACTGTGATGTGTCTCCCGGGACGGCGAGACAAAACCAATGAAACCCATTACAAACGAGGCATTTGTTGCATCCAGTGGGGACATAATTACTGATTATAATGACTTATACTGTCTTTTTACACATTGCGTTGCATATCGCGCCGCGTAAACATAAAACTATGTCTGCATTTATGATCGGAGAAATGACAAACAACAAGCGCTACTCTACACTGCTCAAAACTCGCGTTTGAATCATCAGTGGCAAATCCTTCTTTCTTTGTGTGAACATTTGGGTGGTGTTATGCAAATCTTTCCACATCGTGACGTAGACATGTGGGGCGTGTTAGAACGAGCCGTTTTAGGAGGGCGTGGACGAGTCTTAACTTTTATAAAGAATATCTCTTTGGGTTTGAGACTTTAGTCTTTGCAACTTTAGGGATCTTATCTATTCACGAACAGCTTGTAACACTCCAAAGAGAAAGGAAAACTTGAAATCGCATCATATGACCCCCTTTAATTACTATAATACTGATTTATCGCTAGAAGTAGCATAAAAAGAGGAAAAGGTTGGTAAGAAATATACATTTGCACATAAACTGACCAAATGCAACATTCATCTTTATTTTTTTTTTAGCTCAACCGTCACAGAATGGAATGCATAGGATTGTGGGATATCAAAGGCAGCCGAAGGATACATCTATGCTGCCTTCAAAAATCAATCAGATGAGGGTATCTCAGGAGACAGGAAGTAAAGCTGACATTGGATTCGGACATGCCTTGATGCCTTCCTACCTTGGAATGCATCTTCCGAAGGCAGGGTTTTTCAGTTTGGTCTGAATACGCTAAAGAAAGGCTATTCAACTGGCGGCCCGGGGGCCAAATCCGGCCCGCCAATCATCTTCATATGGCCCGAGGGAGAAGTACGCGCAGGTCGCATATATGCCTTGAATTGTTGTCCACAAGGTGGCAACACTGGCCACCTTGTGCCTTCGGGCCATCCGAAAAAGAAAAGAAAGAGACGCAACAACAACAACAATCTACGGAGACCGCAGCATCACTAGATGGCAGCGTTAACAAGCGTTTATGAGGGAGTTATGAGATATCCACAACTCTAGTTTAACCGAGTATAAAGACAGTGTTATTGGTCATAACTTCTGGCGAGAAATAGCACAAACACTGGACGAAAATTATTATCAAATGAAGTATAGTTTGAAAGGCAGCACGTTCCGCTGTACACATTCGCTGAGACACTTCAGACAGACTGCCAGTAGCGCTTCAACTGACAAAAACACACACAATTGTCAAAATGTGCGGTTTTGGTGAGTTACCTCTGACTTAACTGACTTAAGAGACTTAACTGAGTTACAAAGTCTTAAATGACTGTAAAGAGTTGGGAGAAAATTGGATGTGTGTCAGGTTTTAAAGAGACAGCGCTGCTTTTAAAGTGAGGCTTGCTAAAGTCTGTCATTGATGAAAAATCAAAGAACAAAAGAAAAAGAGAAATCACTCGACTGCTCTAGTCGCTGATTAACTTTTGTAGCTTGAATAAAAATTAACCAATATAGTTTATGCATATACAATTTATAGTTTTTGTGAAGATTGTTTTAAAATCACTTGAATTAAAAGTTGTCATATATTTCAGAGCCTATTAAATGTTAAAAATAATGGCTTTCAATTATAATAGAGACACCAGTATTGGTATCGATACTTCATTAATAATAGGCTACTTAGTAAAAAAGATGCCATTAAACACATATTTAAAATATACTATCTTTATGTTGTTTCTACATTAATTTGGAAGTTCAATGTGAAATTATGACAATATAAATGTATGAATATGCGATTAATCATGATTACAGAAAAATGTGTGATTAATTAATTATTTTTGTAATTGATTGACAGACAGCACTCTTTTAACCTTTTGTAGATCTTGGTATTGGTAATATTATTTATATATAATTTTACTGCTGAATATGCATTTCAATTATTTCTATTTTTATAGCCCCCCCAGCAGGAAGTGATCGTGCTGGCCCCCACCCACTTCGCGCCCTTAGTTGGTGTAAATCAAAGAACAAAAGAAAAAGAGAAATCACTCGACTGCTCTAGTCGCTGATTAACTTTTGTAGCTTGAATAAAAATTAACCAATATAGTTTATGCATATACAATTTATAGTTTTTGTGAAGATTGTTTTAAAATCACTTGAATTAAAAGTTGTCATATATTTCAGAGCCTATTAAATGTTAAAAATAATGGCTTTCAATTATAATAGAGACACCAGTATTGGTATCGATACTTCATTAATAATAGGCTACTTAGTAAAAAAGATGCCATTAAACACATATTTAAAATATACTATCTTTATGTTGTTTCTACATTAATTTGGAAGTTCAATGTGAAATTATGACAATATAAATGTATGAATATGCGATTAATCATGATTACAGAAAAATGTGTGATTAATTAATTATTTTTGTAATTGATTGACAGACAGCACTCTTTTAACCTTTTGTAGATCTTGGTATTGGTAATATTATTTATATATAATTTTACTGCTGAATATGCATTTCAATTTAATTTCTAATTTTATAGCCCCCCCCAGGAAGTGATCGTGATGGCCCCCACCCACTTGGCCCCCTTCAAATGTTCAGTTTGATAATCCGGCCCTCAAATGAATTTAGTTGAATAGCCCTGCGCTAAAGCATTGCGGAGATATATCCTCTCATCCACTTTGGTGAGCTCTTCGACAAATTTGTTCGTGAAATCAACTTGATTTGCATATTTTTTTATTATATATCCTGTTAACCAGCACCCAAGTTTTTTTTTTTTTATTTCGGATGAAGTCAAGTAGCGTCGAAAGAGATGAGTTTTCAGTGTAGACAGCATCACTGATCATAATGGCTTCTATTGTATTTTGTCGCGCCGCTCGCGTCTGGTATAGACACGGAGTGAGTCTTCAGTCATTTTTCAACTCTTCGTTATTGCTTCAATGCAAAGGAAACCAGCGTGCCTGCCACGTCACTATTTGTCAGGTGTGTTCAAGTAAGCTAGATATGCGCAGATGCTGCGCAATTAGAAATCATGTTGATGATGACTCACAAGTTCAGTATTTGCGCTAAATCTGCACAGATTTGGCTTAAATGAACGTGCCCAAGAAATTAATGAGTGAACATAATATATAAGAAACCCACCAAATTGGCTAGTGATTTGACAGCGTTACCCGCCACATCTGATTTTTACCCGCAGGTGTTCATTTCAAACCCTGAATATAATGTTAAAGGGGTCATATGATGCGATTTCATTTTTTCCTTTCTCTTTGGAGTGTTACAAGCTCTTGGTGCATAAAGAAGATCTGTAAATTTGCAAAGACTAAAGTCTCAAATCCAAAGAGATATTCTTTATAAAAGTTCAGAGTTAGCCACACCTACCTAAAACGGCTCGTTCGAACACGCCCCCACATATCTACCTCACTATGTGGGAAGAGTTGCATAACCCCGCCCAAATGTTCACGCAAAGAAAGAAGGCAAAAATCGAAGCGTTTCAAAAAGGCGGGGCATAGAGGAGAAACAATAATGTACAGTATGTGGAGAATAATGTGTTTTTTTAACTTTAAACCGCATAAACACATTTCATTACACCAAATACACAAAATAATGTTCTTTTTAGCAACATCATATGACCCCTTTAACAAAACAAACAAACAAATAAATAAATATTTAGTTTAGTTAAAATCCATTACATTTATTGATTTTAATAAAAATGTTTAAAGTGGAATGTAATACTATGAACTGTCATGTTCCATATAATGCAGCCACAAGTGTTCAAATGCTGTTAGTAACAAACAAAACCATTTTAGCATGTATACTAAACAACACATCACTGTTAATCTTATTTTCCGTCTTTTACTCTCCCCCCCACACACACACACACTCTTTTTCGTGATTACTTATGATTTAACCAAGTTCAGTATTATGTCTGCCTCATTATGCTAATGAAAGCTTTTTCTCGTTGCGTTGCATGCTTGGCTAGCAGATTGCGCTGAAGTGTGAGAGCAGCGGATTGGGCCGTGTGCGCTCAGCTCTTCCCTGCTGATTCGGCATGCCATCAGCATTCTGCCCAGCGCAATATAATGATCAGGGCCCAGGTGACACACACAGAGACACACAGCAGCGTGCTAGAGATTCAGCCGCGTATGCTAATGCTCCAACGCCCCCTTGTAAAGCATGCAGTGGGTGAGGAGGCAGCACACTTTACAAGGGGGTGTTGCAATCAAGAGAGAACACAAACAAGCAAACAAGAAAGGATGACTTGTTATGGCAGACAGTAATAGACGGGCCTAGACAGAATCTGTAGAGTTTTTCTGCATTTTTGGCACTGAATTTCAGCAGAACGGATTTAAACATGGTTAAACGTGCTAAACGCATTTGAGAATACTACATTACACAAGCTAAAAGCATGATCAAATTAGACAAAATATACTATAAACAAGGAGAAGGAGGGAATATCTTATTCTTTTTGGTATGGATCTATTTATTTATTCAAAAACACTTAAAAATGCAATTTATACAAACAAGCACTTGAATACACCTCTTCTATGAAGAACATGTTTTATGTTTTTTTATATTTTTTGTGAGTCAGAAATATCAGGGTAAAAAAAACCTCTCCATTCCATGATTAAAAAAATGAGTTAATGAAATCCTTTACAAATTATTCAACCTAGTTTGCTGTAATTTTATGAATTTTTGTTTTCTAAAAAAGAAAAAAAAAGTGTAGAAGTTTTGTCAAAACATTATTAAAACATATTTAAAAATGTTTGTCCACCAAATCAAGGTTGCGTGGTGCAACTAGCATGCAGAAACATGCAGAAAAAATAAAAAATAAAACAGGAAATCATTTCATAGCAAGGACCACTGCAGACCCTCATGGCTCTAAAGTCTCTTAAAATATCAGATAATGACAAGGCAAGGTTAAAGGGATAGTTCACCTTCAGTTGCTGGTCCCTATTGACTTCCACAGTATATATATATATATAAAATAAAAACACTATGCAAGTCAATGGGAACCAACTGAAGGTGAACTATCCCTTTAATATAAACTGTTTTTGAATTAATACTGCAGAATGTTAGTATAAATTCTCTTTGCCTTGAAATATATATTTTTAAATTGTTTTTATAAATAAATGATTAAGATGTGTACACTCGCATGTATTCAAATTGTTATGAAAATGTCATTACTTTTTACTTGATAGTTACACCATATGACATTTTTAGAGTCATAAAATGTAAACTGTTCTTGAAAATAGTATACTTTACACATACATATGAAAGCAGATTTTGAAAAGATTCATCCTTTTCTTTTTCTTGCAGGGTTATTTCAGTTAAACCAAAACTAAAACATTAATAATAATAATAATTATTATTATTATTAATAATAATATTATTATTTCAAATACTCGTTAATGATTTTTAAATGAATTTTTGACATTTAAAATTAATTAAATTTCATTTTTTTTTATAAACTTATTTTATTTCTCATTTAATGTTACCCTGCAGTACTATAATTACTAAAACTAAATAAACTAAATAAAAAATAAATCAATAAAAAAGTAAACTTAATTTATTTCAACTACTTGCCAAGGTAACATTTCTCATTTAATTTTAACTTTAAGTACTAAAGTAACTAAAACTAATGAACTAAACCGTATAAATAAAAATTCGGAATCATATAATAATAATAATAATAATAATAATAATAATAATAATGACAAGTACAACAAAATTACTAAAATGTAACTACAATTAAAGTAATTGTAAGTACAAATTAAAGTCTTATAATAAAAACTATTATAAGAAAAACATTGTCACTGACCCACCTGCACTTGTACACTTGTACAAGATCAATATTTTTGTTTTCCTCTAAAGGTCAAGTAATAAAAAATATTTATTATTATTATTATTAAAAAATAATTATTATTACTTGAGAATTACATTTTAGCACACTATAGTAATGTATTTCTGTCATAATTTCTTCAAGTTAAACCAGACTTTTATTTTGACAGGTTGTTGTGAAGGTCTTATAGTTTTACTTTCAGCTTCAGCGTGTATTTGACGCTAGTTTTTCTCAAATGAAATGGTGAAAAGCTTGAGAAGTGACTGTCTGAGAAGCTCTGGAGATGAAGTTCATGTGTTCAAGTCGTCATACAATTCAATATTATGTTGTTTTATCGCTCAGCCCTAGGTGGAGTATCACTAAGTACTAGTATACACGTCTCAAACGGGTCCTAAAAGGTTTGACTTCAGGCCTACCAGCTGAAAAGTCCCCAAAACCGCCTTAAAACCACTTATAACCAGCTCGGTGGCCAGCCAAGACCAGAAAACCACCTTAGACTGGTTTATGCTGTTTTTCCCTCAGCAGGGCTGTCAGAAGCACTCACACTGTGGTGGTGAGAGCCTTTACAAACTATCTATAGGGAGATTTAATGCTGACAGACTGCTGAGCGCTATGAACTGTGTCTTATGTGGGTGTTTTACCTGTGCTTGTGCCTCCATTCGAGCATACTGAACCAGCAAAGGCTCTCCGTGCTTCTGCAGGAAGTCTCTCTGACAGCGCTCCGCCAGCGCCGCTTCGTTGGGAAGAAAATTACTGGCCCAAACCTGGAGAGAGAAACGGGAATAGCACAAAGACGTGAAACCTGTGTGGGAGTCTCGCTAATCATACTCTGTTGATACGGAAAATCTTTAGAACAGCTTTCAGGGACAAAAACAACATTTCGGCCGCACATAATCACAAAAAAAATCCCTTCCAGCTATAAAAATAACTAGAACAGCAAAGCAGGCCCGTATTTAACATATGCAAATTGATAGCGAAGTACAGTATGTAGCCAGCGAAGAACGGAGAGCACAGAAACACATCCAATTATACTTCGCAACTAGTGGAGTTGGTACTTGCCGTACATTTCTCCCATCTTTAGCCTCATAGAGATGATTTAGGGAAAGCAATTGGAAAAGACACTTTAAAACATTCATCTTTCCAGCCGCCAATGACACCCTGCGCTGCCCAGAGAGAGTTCTGACACTGTCTCCCATACATCTTCAACAAAAAAGGCTGCTGAGAGAGATTCTGTTTCTCCGATACTTCTCCTCAAAACGGAGCTCCCAAAAGAGATCTCCGCAAACGTATCTTCCTGAGGAAAGAAACTTGGTCATTACTCACTTCCGAGACAAATGCGATTTTCTGCAAAGAGATGTGGAGTTTTTGGGCGCTCAATTTGAGCAATTTAAAGCAGTGCTACACACGCATGGAAGACTCTCTCAAGGGTCTTTACCATGAATTTACCACAGAATATTTTGCAGTTAATTCCAATTCATAAAACTTCGAAAACAGTATGTTAATAATAAGTGGATATAGTGTAGTATTTCAGATGGATTTTCCAAGTAGGTGTATGCTAAAACGGCTAATGCAGCTAGCGCACGCTGGAAGCTTGTTACAGTTCTCTTTCAACTTTCTCAGTTTGAGTTTGTAGTAAATTGTGGAGAAATATTGCTGAAACACTCTGTCTTTAACTAGGAAAGCTATGTTAAAGAAGGTAAAGTTCACTTTTGAAAGCATCTTGACATATTGCAACGCTAATGCTTGTGAATCGAATTCAAATCATGCACAAAACATACTAAGAAAGCAAATGAGATCAATTTTGATTACATTTTTAAACTTTGAGGTAAATTTTGAGGTAAAAATACCTCAAAAAGGGATACATTTAGATTAAATGAAAAATACATTTCATCATGGCTTTAAAAATATTAGCTGAAAAGTTTGGCTAGAGCTTGAAGGTAATTATTTTAGCTAGTTGCTAACACTAGATGTTAGGTAGCATAGGCTGATCTGGTATTAAGACAATATCATGATGTGCTAAATTGTTTAAGTACTTGCATATTAGCATAAATCTACATATATAGTGCGTAGTAGACTAATTATGAATTTGAGTTAATTCAATATCACTACATTCAGTATTTAAAGAAACAGTCATTCTATGAAGCACATGTAGTAAGATGAAATCTAACCAGGATACTTTTGACAATAAATGTGAATTAAACCGCTTACTGAATGGCCAAGTGTCCATGATTTTTTTGAAAGGACACACTAAATTGATCAAAACTGACAGTAAATACATTTATAATATTACAAAATGTTTTCTAATCATCAAATAACCCTGAAAAATGCAGGTATCCACAAAAATATGAAGCAGCACAACTGTTTTCATCATTGATAATAATCAGAAATGTTTCTTGAGCGGCAAATCAGTATATTAGAATGATTTCTGAAGATCATGTGACACTGAAGACTGAAGTAACGATGCTGAAAATTCAGATTTGATCAAAATAATAAATTACATTTTACAATATATTAGAAAGTTATTTTGAATTATAAAACTTTTTCACTATTTTACTGTAGCCTTGTGAGCATGAACTGTCCTGAGCGCGTTCTCAACAGCCGGCGCGTGACGCGTCTTCTTCTTCTTCTTGCTTTACGGCGGATCGCAGACTTATAAGTGCATTACCGCCACCCATTGACACTCCTAATTGAGATTGTAGATAGAGTGTCAATGGGTGGTGGTAATGCACTTATAAGTCTGCGATCCACCGTAAAGCAAGAAGAAGAAGAAGACGCGTCATGCGCCGGCTGTTGAGAACGCGCTCAGGACCGTTCGGACATTGCGGTGAATCAGAGGTAAAAAAACGATATGAATACTGTTCAGTTTCTTGCACAGACCGATAGTTTCGTGTCTTTA
>NW_015629204.1:485731-504046 GCF_001515625.1 Sinocyclocheilus rhinocerous
AGAAACAAAGTCACCTACATCTTGGATGCCCTGGGGGTAAGCAGATAAACATCAAATTTTCATTTTTGGGTGAACTATCTCTTTAAGAACTTGTAATGCATTATATGTATTCTTATGAAAGTACTGCATCAATAGCCGGGTTTCCATCCAAAGTTGCGAATTTAACTAATGCGCAAAATTGAAATATTGCATAAAACATTTGCGAATAAGCACTGTTTCCATCCAACGAGTCAAAGAGAACAAAATCGTCACTTCCTGGTAGAACTGGCGCTAGGCTATATATCACTATGAAAAGTAGGGGAAACCCCTGAATATAATAATTTTCATAGGCCTATATAATAAATACAGACTTCGCTCAGACATTTCAAAATGACCATAACATTTCAGATGCTGAGGAACGAGATTGGTCAACTGGTTAGGTTTTTCCGTCCCATAGCGCAGTCACATTACTTTTTTTTCCCCATCTCCTTTTATTCGCATTAACCCTTTTTCGCAGTCAAAGTCAAAAACCACCTCAAGCGAGCGTAAAAACCTTTTTGAGAATCAAGGGATTTTTATTCGAAATTTGCCGTTTCCATCACTCGTTTCTGATGCGATACTTCAAAATGCGCATAAAAACAGGGTGATGGAAACATAGCTACTGTTTTCTACTTATAGCCTACTGGTTCTTTGGCAGAAACTATCTCAAATTTAATTTGCAGAGTCCCTGCAGCCATATGGCAATTATCTTCTAGAAGAGACTGAAAAAGAAAAGACACTTGAGCTTGTTAAATGTCAAGGTCACAGTCCTGCACTGCCTTTGCACGTTCAATCCAAACATCCACTAGAAACCAACAGGCCGAATCCAGCAACATCAGCTGCCAATACACCTGCCAGCCCCAGACCACATTCAGTACCCAATAAAAACTCAATTACATTTGATTGTTCTGCTCGTACATAAAGTTTCAGAAATGCATCCAACTGCATTAATTTCGCATTTAGAGGTCTAATAAAAAGTTTCTTTTTAACAGCAGTGGGTAAAGTTTTCCAACACATACATCTAGCTTTTCATCATTGCAAAGGATGACAACATCGCAAACAAAACAGGATGAAACGCTCAGAAAGAATGTATTTTTTCAAGTCGAGCTAGATGAAAATGAGTCTGTGGTGATAAATGGCAGAATGAATGTGAACACTGTGAGATATTCCCTGTGTGCGTGGTCATCCTGACTAATGTGACATGACTGGAGAAGTTTAAAGCTCACAGTCAATCACCCAGAAGCTAATTCTAATTATTGTGTACGTTTCCATAATCCATCATAATCCACGAGGGAGCAGTTGTTATAATCAAGAGACAAATTTCTGTTTGCCTGCTGCCAAAAATAATTTAAAAAAGCAACTGTGAAAATGAGCTCTCCAGCTAAATGATGAATTAGACTCTCTGTGAGAACCGAGCGATTGCAAATAGAAGTATTTCCACACTCTTTTTTTTAAAGCACGCACTTCCTACAGAATCTAATACGTACCTCTGAGAGATTCTTTGACCTCAGTTTTCTTGCGAACCATTGATTTGGGTCTTAAAGTCAAGCTCTGCGGCTCTAAATGCACATTTGAGACTGATCTGACCTCTCGGGTTAAACAAGTTTTTGACTGAAGCCTTTCATCAAAAGGCACGAACGACTGAATATCCTCGTCCCAGTTCCCTTTCAGTCGGTCACTCTCGACGTCACGTCGGATGACCGACGAAATTGGGATCTCGCTTAGAGAGACCAATCTACTTCGAGTGTAAACTAAACGAGCCAATGCACATTGGCATGCGATTATTGCAGGGTTTCCATACGTAACCGAGACGTTCTTCTGTAAGACTAATAAAACTGGTATATAACTACACAACTGACACGTCTTAGCTTTGACATCTTCTGACACATTTCTGACATCTTAGCTTTAACAGATGGGTTTTTATTTTACAAAGTTAGAAATTCAAACCCAGCAAGCAGAGCTACACGATTTGGAGGGGAAAAAAATCAATTTGTGATTTTTTTCAGATAAAAAGGTAAAATGTAAAACAATAATAATAATAATAATAATAGTTATTATTATTATTATAATTATTATTATTGTTGTTGTTGTTGTTGTTACTAAATAAAAATACAAAGTTAAACAAAAGCAAAATTAGAAATATTACTACTGTAATATTTCACTGTAAAATCAAGTACACTGGAAAGATTTGTGCTAGAAACCATCAGAAATTGCTAAACTTTATTATTTATTATATTATATTATTTATTATAACTTATATAACTTATATTTACAAAGAATATGCATGTATTTCATTGAATTAGACTAACTGAATTAAAAATATATTTCTAAATGTACAAGTAGAAAGCCTGAAATAGAATTTTCTTGCAAAACATACTTCAATAATCTTTATTTACAATTTCATTTTTTAATACTTTTTACAGTGTATTGAACAAAAGTAATGGCAATTTAGTTTTACATTACAAATGTAAAAATACAATACTAATACTTATTATGGCTGTCTTAATTTCATAATTTTCAAATGTTATAAACAGCGCTTTGCAATTTTGGTTTTATTATTATCATTAACATTTATATTTGTATTTACATTTCTTCATTTAGCAGACACCTTTATCTAAAGCGACTTACAATTATTAAGTTATTAATCTTAGTTATTAAAGTTATTAATTAAGAAATACATTTTATTTGTATGGTCAAAATAAGGGCATAAAAAGTTATCACAGTTTAATTAAAGATTAAAGGGGTCATATGATGCGATTTCAATTTTTCCTTTCTCTTTGGAGTGTTACAAGCTCTTGGTGCATAAAGAAGATCTGTAAAGTTGCAAAGACTAAAGTCTCAAATCCAAAGAGATATTCTTTATAAAAGTTAAGAGCCAGCCACGCCTACCTAAAACGGCTCGTTCTAACACACCCCCACATGTCTACGTCACGATGTGGGAAAATCAAACATGTATTATTTGCTTATTTGTTTTATTTTTTTTAATGTAACTAAATAATAACATTAAAGGGGTCATATGATGCGATTTAAATTTTTCCTTTCTCTTTGAAGCTAAAGGGCGTTACATTTAAGACGCGTGCTTGTGGTGTTCGGCCAATCACAATGCACTGGGTCAGCTGGCCAATCAGAGCAGACTGCGCTTGTCAAAGGAGGGGGCTTTGTTGAAAACGACGCGTTTGAGAGAGGCGGGGCATAGAGGACCTACAATAATGTACAGTATTTGAAAAATAATGTGTTTTTTGAACATTAAAGCATGTCAACATATTCTGTTACACCAAATACACAAAATAATGATCTTTAAAATAGCATCATATGACCCCTTTAATATTATTATTATTTTAATATTACTATTACTATATTTAATAACATTTATTATTTTATTATTTGAATAACATGCATCCAACATGCATCAAGTACAGTAAGAACAGCAATGTGCATTAAGAAAGTAAATAGGGTCAATTATTAATTTAATGTGGATATTAAATTCCTTCAGTGCCGTGAAACCAAATCATGTCCAGAGAAATCAGTCATACTAGCGTGCTCTGAAACATTAGAGTTAAAACAAGATACTTGCAGCCAAGAGTTTTGAAATCATCATAAGAAAGAATGAAAATGACTCATTAGATCTCCTACATCCAACATCGCTGCTTCATTTAGGAACGTGTTTTTCACCCTGCAGTTCACTTTTATAATGCAGTAAAAATTAAACAACACTTGAGAAAAATCAAGGTTGTTCTTTTTAAAGGCCTCGGCAATGAGAGCCATTTCCAACAAGCATCTGGAAGCGAGCAGCATTTTGTTTGTCCGTGTTTATTCTGCTTCTCAAGGAGATGGGCCAAAATGTCTTGAGCTTGCTTGGATTTCTGAAAATGAAGGATTTTGAAAAGAAAACGAGTCATTACTCGTGGGTCACATCTCCAATCACCTCATCATATTTAGGGTGATTTCTACAGGGGAGCTCAGAAGCGGCCAGCGCCTGCATTAAAAGCAGATGAATGGAGCCGGGTTAAAGAAGACTGAAAGATTCAGTGTTTACAGAATATGAATCACTGTTGGATGCTTTTCAAAGATGTTTTTCCAACTCGTGTTCCATGACATTGTGGGAAACTGTGGAGCAGAGGCACACCTGCTGTTCACCAATAATTAGGCAATTAAGATTTGCTTAGTGCAAAACTGTGTAACATCAAGCCTCATTCATGAAACATGAGCGGAGCAAATGTCTGTGTCTAAATCACATTTGAATACTACGATAATGTTCCTTGCATTTATATCAGTGCCGCCACAACACCACTACTGAATCCACAGCACAAAACATACAGAGTGTGTAGAAAGATTCTTCAACTAATGGCTTAGTTTATAATAAACATCCAACAAAATAGTGTAATCTAATCCAAATGAGCCTTATGCGACTCTTTTTAGAGAATAAAAACAAATACAGAGTAACTAACATTGTTCAATTCCCAAATAAATTGATTCTAAAACTTTTTTTAGTGAATCAAAACCATACAGTGCAAACCAGAATCCAAACAAATTACGACCAACTGACTCTTACACTATGAGCCAGGTCTATTTTAGTCAATCAAGCACATACGGTTAATAAAGTCTCTGAAAAGATTGTTAAAAATCCATAAAAAAATTCTATGTAAACACATTTTGCAAGAACAATTCATTTATTTATTATTGAAATTACTAAAATACTCAGGCATTTGGAAATGGAATTGTGCTTCTTTTAAAAAATATATATATTTCTTTCTCAAAACTACTAAGAGTAGAGTTAATTGAACAGTTAAGCTGGAAACATGAATCAGAAGCAGAATCATAATCAGTAATTTCCTTATGATTCCCATCCCTAGGGTTAAACCAGAATGCTCTCATTAGCTTTGTTGATTATAATTGGCCCGTTACACTTTGTTGCGAGTTTTGCAAAAAAAATTTAAAAAATAAAATAACAATCCAACTCTATTAAACATGAAAATTTACTACGTATTAAGCAAAAGTTTAATTTAGTATTATTTATATGCTCATATAATATTTATTCATATTTTATTTAATTTTGTTTGAATTAGTTTTTATTTTATATTTTCAGTTTTCTTTTTTAGATTACATTTTTGTCATTTTTTATTTGCTTTTGTCAGTTTTGTATATTTCTATGAAAATGTCATTTATTTTACAAATTTCAATTAAGAAAACTGGTTTTAATACTTGGTTTTGCTTTTAGTGAACAATAGATTACAATAAAACTGTGCTGAGAATACTTTTACCTTCTCTTCCAAAACCTTCACCCTCTCTGTTGTTCTGTAGTGGCATGAAATGAAATGAAATAAAATAAAATAAAATAAAATAAAATAAAATAAAATACTTACAAAAAAATCTAACAAACTCTGCATTTCTCCAGCTTGCTTTATAATCTATTTGTTTTATATTCCTGTCATTGTGTATTGTGACAATTGTTGGCTCCTCTTTTGTACATTGCTTTGGATAAACCATCTGCTAAATGCATACATGTAAAATGTGACATAATTTATTATAGCAGGTCAGTAGAAGGCATTTTAAATCAACTGTGGTAATCATTTGTAGTCATTCTGCTCATTTGCATAAAGTTCAATTGTGCTCACCTTTGTCTTGTTGCTAATTGTCACTGATGTTACTGATGAAACCGTTGTAAAACTATTCTTTCCCAAACTGTCACATTTTGTGCTTTCCGAAGCATTTACACAGAATTGAATTCTTCTAATGTTTCATGATCAAGACCCACTGAAGATAAAAGCCCTCTGGTGGTCTAGTGGGGCGTTTAGGTACAGCAAGTCAACAGGTTCTCCAGCCCGAGGTGATGACTACTTAAAAAAAAAGCCCTCTCAGTATCATCGTTTTCATAATTGCTTTCCCGCCTGTTCACATGAAGGCCTTTAGTTATGCGTACTTAATGACAG
This sequence comes from Sinocyclocheilus rhinocerous, assembly GCF_001515625.1. Lineage (NCBI taxonomy): Eukaryota > Metazoa > Chordata > Actinopteri > Cypriniformes > Cyprinidae > Sinocyclocheilus > Sinocyclocheilus rhinocerous. The sequence continues at coordinate 491,680 of NW_015629204.1, forward strand.
CGCTATTCCCTCAGAGCTCCACGCAACCTTTGAGGCTAGGAAAGTTCACACAGGTAAGCGCTTTGCTCAGAGAGCTATTGAAAACGAGGCCGGTGTGCTTATGCATTAAACATTAAGTCCCTGTAGACGGGGCGAAAAAGAAAAACACTCGTTTAATCGAGTCCATTTTCCCAAGAATTCCAATTAAATATCTAAAATGAAATAAAATCCTTTGCGGCAGTGAAATCATAAAGCCCATCTCTCTCTCTCTGTTTTTAAAGATAATACCGGGCGGCCATGGGAATCTGGCATGGCTTTAAACAAGCGGTCGGCAGCTCCTCTGTATTCCGGCTGCTGATTTGAATGTCAGGAGTGATAAAGGAGGGTCGAGAAGGAGGAGATGGACGGAGGGGGAACTAATCATGCAGTCTTCACGCACACGTCCGGCGGCCCTAGAGGCCACGTTTATGAACCTCGATGAAATAAAACGCCAGACAGCGGTCCATCACTCTCTAGAACAGCGAAGCACACAAAAAAAACATAAAGAAACCACGTCTCAGTCAGTAAATATGCTAGCAGTGACAACATCAGAGATATTAAAAAGAAGCGCATGGCGCTATGATTTTCAGGCCTGACCCGCAGGCGATAACGAGACGGCTACAGTTCTCCAGAGTTTTCATACGTCTGTTCTTAACAGATGGTTCAGATGATTGACATTTCCTGACGTACGCGTATACTATTTATTTCCTGCCTGCGTCGGAGCTCGAGGAGAGCGGCGGATTGACTCGCGTTTGGGAAGGCTTCAAGAGAAGGAGTTCCAAGAGAACGTCAATCACACCTCACTGCTGACCGTCAATCTCTCTCATTGCCATTTCTCTGCTAGCGCTACTGCTAGCTGTGTATGTAAATCCTCAAGATAAGATGACATTATACACAAAGTACGTTCATGCAGGGATAAACCAGAGATGCCGTCACCAGAATGCGTTTGGGAAATTGAATAGAATCTTAAAAAGAGAAGACTTAATTTTTTACGGTTCATTTATTCTTCAGCGTCTAACCATAATTGTTCGTTAGGTCAGGTTGTTTGCTGCTGCTTCTCATAATTGGAAAAAATGTGAGCTCTGGATTTCTCGATCTTGAGAGGTTCTACACACATTTCATGTTTAAACTATGAAATAAAATGCAATTTTTGTATTTTTTTAGCAGTGAATTGATTCAATCAACCACCAAACCACTAATTTAGCTGTCAGATTTGCTGTCTATGGAATTCTAAATACAGTGCAGGAGGGAACTGGTTGGCAACCAGCTATTTATCAAATTTTGTGGAAATTACACTACCGGTCAAAAGTTTGGGATCAGTAAGACGTGTAATGTTTTTTAAAGAAGTCTCTAATGCTTATCAAGGCTGCATTTATTTGATCAAAAATACAGAAAAAGAAGTAATCTTGCAAAATGTTAATTTTGCAAGATTTGCAATATAAAATAATGGTTTCTATTTTAATATCCTTTAAAATATTATATAAATTAAACAAATTTCTCTTTACACCAAAATCTCCTTCCTAGCAGTGTGATGCAGCATGTTGACATAAAACTTGAGTGAAAGAGTGTACATCTCCACTGGTTCAAGCAATAGGAAGTTACCATCATGAAAGAAGTCACCCTAAGGGTGTCAGTCCTCTTTCAAACAATCCAACTCAGGCAAAAAGTGACCAATTCTATTCACATGGTTTATTGCATAAAAGGCGAACTATAGTTTACTGTAAGCATAAAAGTTTATATGTACACTACCATTTATAATTTAAGCTTTTTCTTCAACGAATTGATGCTTCTATTCAACAAAGATGCATTGATTTGGTCAAAAATATCCATTAATATATTTATAATGTAATTTCTGATGACGTTTATAGTTTATAATGTAAGATTTCTATTTAAAATAAATAAATAAATATAAATCTGTTACCATGGTCTGTCTGAATACTCAATTCTGACTGGCTGGCAGGTATGCATTAAAACCTTTTAATGCACAGGTAGTTCCAAGTCAGTTTTATCACCGTTCTATATTAACGTGCTGCTTTCAGTGACACACACACGCACACAGAGATTGCACACAGAGCACACACAAAAACATTCAGGAGCACAGAAACTTGTTGTCAATGCTGCCCTGCGACTTTTATTAATAAAATATCTTAGATACTGGATCGCTGTACTGTATTCTTAAGCAATGAGGAGGTAAAATCACTTAAGTAACTAAACTCACAGATTCATTGTTTGTAAAGAGAGACGTGCAGACATTGTATTGCATGTAATTCATACATGCAACTTTCATCCCCCTCTCCTCTCTCTCTCGATAATTTATTCAAATAAATGCTATAATTAATTTATTCAAATAAATGTGATCTTACCACATCTTTCATCTCTGTGTCTGATTTGAAGCAGGCAGAATGCTAGAGATCTAACGAGCCGTAACTGACGAAAATAAAATTTTCCCTCTTCCAGTCAAATATTGTGCTGCAAACATCATTAACAGCTTGTCAATGCTGGCAAATGACCATGGTATAAGCAGGATAATTCATAGCTACCAGTGCCTTAAACAATTTTAATGCAAAGAACCACCCGACCCAATGATTTCTGAAGAATCATGTGACACTGAAGACTGGAGTAATGATGCTGAAACTTAAGCTTCAAATCATAGGAATAAATGATATTTGGATGTGAGTGCAATTTCTCCAAATTCGCAGGTCAGAGTTCACCAAACTTGAACTTTGGAATGCTTGCATTTCCTGTCTCCAGCAGATTGTGGAAACTAGGGCTGGTCCGAATACCATTTTTTGAGCTTCGAAGCTTTGGTAGTAATCTTCATCCAATCGACTTCACGCGTGGCGGGTGTGTTGCTGCGGACCCAGGGGAGTGCAGTGTCGCATTTTGGTGCAATATAGACAAGCGACACGTTCAGAATCAATAAACTTTTAATAAACTACAGAACAGCGCGAGCCGGAAGCGGCACGCCTCACGCGGGCAGGGCTTATATGCTTCGAGACCGGACACTGCACTAGTGATACAAAACACACAGGGCTGTTAAGAGCAATACTTTTAATATAGACAAATTATTATTAGAGTGTCGCATTTTGGTGCAATATAGACAAGCGACACGTTCAGAATCAATAAACTTTTAATAAACTACAGAACAGCGCGAGCCGGAAGCGGCGCGTCTCACACGGGCAGGGCTTATATGCTTCGAGAACGGACACTGCACTAGTGATACAAAACACACAGGTCTGTTAAGAGCAATACTTTTAATAAGGTAGCCTAACATTTTTCTAACAAAAAAATCACTCCCAAATCAGAAATTAGCAGCACAGTAATTACTGACATTGTAAAGGGTAGGCTATTTAAATAAAAGAAGAATGAAAAATAAATGAACGAAGTTCAACGAACTATAATAAATAAAGAACACGGTAGTATAGACAAATTATTATTAGGCTGGGCTACTGTACGTTTTTTTTATGACTGCCATATTCACAAGTATTTTCCAAGCAAATTAAGTGCACGTTTTTATCATGTGTAAAATTACTGATTAACACGGCGGATAAAAGCAGCTAATTTTTTTACACCAACAATATACTATAGGCGTACTACTTACAGAACTCAGGTGATTTTTCAAACTTGAAAAACTGTTGTGGTAGGCCAGTTTCAAATCGCATATTTGGCACACTGCCTTTGTCTTGTCCTCACTCAATTTAAAGTGCTCCCACACAGCTGAGATCTTCAGCATTTTTGTCTTCTCTTCAGATGAACTGAATCATGACGTTCATGACGTTCACTCATGGGCGATTCATATTCAAGCGCGAATGAGAACCGTTTCGCGGGGGATGCCAGGTGTTCGGAAAAAAAAAATTCTGGACAGAATATTCTGGTCCAGCCCTAGTGGAAACACAGTCTTTGCATTGCCTTCCTTCTTTTCCCAACGTTAGGAAAGAGTGAATGAATTTTCCAGGCCGCGTCAGTAAGAACTTGGTCCTTTGTTGACTTCATTTTACCGCGGACTCGTTTACAAACAAGGCACGATTCGACGCGGGAAAGATTGAAACTCAAAAACGATGCTGTGCCGACTACATTGGATCCGACAGTAATGCTGCACCAAATGTGAGTAACTGTTTTTATTACGTGGTCACTATTGCTTTGTCTGTTATTACAGATAGTTTGATATGAGTATTTATGCGTTTTTGACCTAAAACACAGCAGCGTCCATCTATGAGGAATGTACGATGTCTAACATACACAACTCTTAGCCAATCACAGCAGCGGACGTTTACTTCTGAGTCTACAATCCGCCACGCTTATTCAAACAGAGCGTTCTGATGAGGGGGGTCAAAACAGGACAGAAAATTGCCTATTACTTCTAAATTATGACGGTTTTTTTTCTGATTTAAAAAACTTGATAACATTATAAGTGGACCTCAGAGGACAGTACAAAATAAAAAACAAAGGCAAGTCCATGACCACTTTAATATCTATTTAGTTGTGGCAGGGTGTACATTTGTTTGCCACTCAGGCCCCTTGAAAGTTATTGAATAATAATAATGATTAGTATGATTAATAATTATATTGTATTCAAATAATAATTAATGCACTTTGCATTTAGAATGGATGGCTCCTGAAATGAACAATAATCCACACAACAACAGTCCATCAGCGAATGTCTTGTTTGTAAAAAACAAATTAATAATTAAGATGTTTTAACTTTAAGCAAACGCTTCTGGCCAAAATATGAGTTCATAATCCATAATAACGCTTCCTCCAGTGGAAAAGTCCATCTCCTGTTGTCTGTAGCGTCTGGACCAATCAGACACACAATATATATATATATTGTTATATTTAACAAATACTCTGTAACACCCCTCAGTTAACAAGCCATATGAGGGTCTATGGACCCTTCCCCCGAAATGCGTCTTAACACCTCAGAAAGGCAGAACAGGCCTCTGGTTCCATGGCAACCAATGCTGATATGACTGGTTTTATTGCCCAAAGGAATGCGGGTAGAGAAACTCACTACATTTTCCATAGGAAAGACACAATGCACAGTATTTTGCTACATGCTCTGTGTAGAATTGTACAGTAAGAAAGTTATTTCCCTTAACCAGGAAATTAACGTTCTTAGAATTGACAGACAGTTGACCCTGAGAGGTCAAGTAAATACTTGCAGCGGATCTAAATATTTATAATTAATTATAACTAGTTATGAAACATCTCAATGATGGATTTGTTTCTTACAAACATGCAGCTTTTGTCTTCACAGGCCATTAATTGCTGGACTGGAGTGGTGTGGATTACTTGTGTATTATTGTGATGTTTTTATCAGCTGTTTGGACTCTCATTCTGACGGCACCCATTCACTGCAGAGGATCCACTGCTGAGCAAGTGATGTAATGCTAAAATTCTCTAAATCTGTTTCCCAAACTCATCTACATCTTGGATGGCCTGAGGGTGAGGACATTTTCAGCAAGTTTTCGTTTTTGGGTGAACTATTCCTTTAAAGTATTTAGAGTCCATTTTGACTATTCACACATAGGCTAAAATTCAGACGAGCCCTGATAAGAGCCAAAAAGTGTGAAAAGACGCTTAGATAAAATGTTTTAAATTTCACAAAACAGCAGCTCGATAATCGTTTCAAGAGACAGATGAGTCTCTGTTTTGAGAGCTGATGTTTTGTGTTTGTTCAGGGGTGGGTGGTTACGGATGATATGAGAAAGCGTGGGACAGACAGAGAGAAAGAGACACAGATCAACACAGACAGCCCGCTGTATCGCGAGCGCTCGCTCACTCGCTCCCTCTCCGCAAATACTCTCATCCTGGAGAAGGTAGGCAGCCAGATACACGCGGCTTATCCATCTCTCCCAGGGCATGCTGGGTAAAGCTTGACTCCTGCCGGCTGACATAGACCTAAGCCACACAGAGCTCCAGTCTCTCCACGGGGCCACACACACGGACAGGGAGGGGGATTTATTTACTCATATTTAGCTGCGTCCATTGATAAAATCATATGAGAAACTTAAGAGCGGCTTACGGTTGATTCTATCTGGGCTGAGCCTGTGTATGCTGGGAGGTTGATTTATGTTAGAGGTCGATGATTGATGTCACGTCCAGCACATACTGGGACGCAGGGTGGATGTGCTGTCATACTGACAGTATGATGCATGGATGAGCTGTTGCCAAGGAAACTAGTCTAATGTGGTGCTGCTAAAGGGTCTATTAACATTTAGTGCAAAAAAATCCACCTGGAAAAAGCATGTAATTTGCCTACTTCAGTTTAATATGCAGACACAACTACAATTTGACTGGAATGGATTTTTAATCTCGTTTTTAGTTCCACTTTGGATTTGCGCTTTTTAATTAGTTTAATTTTTTTAAATCATTATTTTCAGTTTATTTTAGTTTACGTTTCATTATAGTGTACGTATTTTAAGCATATCAACGTTTAAGCTAAACTGGCACAATTATTAAGTTAATTAAGTTAATAAGCTATTAAGCACAATATTACTGTTATTGCTATCCAGTGTTATTGTCAACTAAAACTAAAACTATGAAATGGCATTTGTTAATGAAATAATATTAGATGAAAACATAAACTTAAAAAAAACTTAAATGAAAATTAGAAATGTTGGGAACTAACTAAAAGAAAATAAGTTTAGATAAAATAAGTTAAAAATGAGCTACTAAAATGAATTAAATAAAACTGAAATAAAAATTAATTAAAGCTGCACACAGAAATATATTTAAAAAGCTAAAAACAAAATTACCAAAAATTTAACTACAATTAAAATGCAAACTGTAAATATTAAAATAAAAGCTAACACAAAATATGAATACATTCTAAAACAGTATATAATTATACTAAATAACACTGCTGATATCTAGTCAATTTTCATTTCATGTAGGTTTGTAGGCCTACTCAAGGTTTCAAGTTTTATAATACTATCAAGTTTTATTTTATACCATTTATTAAAAACTACAAGTTACAGTCATGAAAATGTATTTTAGTTTACTTTCAAATGTTTTGTTACATTTAATTTCATTTTAACTTTCTTTTAGTTTCTGTTTTTGATAATAGCACTGCGTTTATTTTGGTCGCTGTGTTACAAAAATGAAATTTCCTGCAACTGCAGAATAAGTTAACTTTCTCCAGCCATCTAAACTATATCAATCACAACCTAACAAGTTAGTTCACATTGCAGCGCATCGGCACCAGAGATCAGATTTGATGAGGCTGAAAAATAAATGAAAGCCGGTAAACCATAAATCTATGGTATGACCGTTAAACCTTCATTCTTCAGGTGTGGTTTATTATAAAGAAAGTATGATATGGAAAATATGAGAGGTTTTTGACAGCTCCTTTAAACAGAGCTCATATCAAACCATCTGAAAATCCTCTACTGCACCCTAGCGGAGCACACAGCCATAAACACTTAATGAATGCAGGGATAGGGAGCTCAGTGTGCGGCCAACCCAGTGAGTTCAGATTTGATGAGGCTGAGAAATAAATGAAAGCCGGTAAACCATAAATCTATGGTATGACCGTTAAATCTTCATTCTTCAGGTGTGGTTTATTATAAAGAAAGTATGATATGGAAAATATGAGAGGTTTTTGACAGCTCCTTTAAACAGAGCTCATATCAAACCATCTGAAAATCCTCTACTGCACCCTAGCGGAGCACACAGCCATAAACACTTAATGAATGCAGGGATAGGGAGCTCAGTGTGCGGCCAACCCAGTGAGTTTGGCTTGCTGTGCTGTCACGGCACGACAGTGACAGGCTTCCTTCCTGTGCTTAGAAGAAACAAGGGTAAGACAGACAGCCAGAAAAAGTGAAACAAGAGGAAACAGAAGTTCCTTGCTGCTCGGAGTCATGAAGATGTCAATAAAACATCATTTACACTGAACGCTATCAAACTGATAAAAGCAGCTACGTTTTCCACCCCATTGCCATCTCAGCGACCTCCTTTAAAAAATAAAATCCCAGAATCCCCACAAGACAAACCCGTTCGACTCCAAGAGCGAGAGCCGAGAGTAATTTTCTGGAAATAAGGAAGACGTTTCAGTGACGTCTTTCCTTGGACCATCTCTGTACTTCCCTAATTGGAGTCTACAGGCTTTTTAAGCTCCTGCTTGCATTAGCCGCGTCTCGTCAGCAGTCTCTCCACTGAGCTGACAGTTAAAGACCTATTCCAGCCTAAAAACGAGCAGTCCAGATGGTCGAGTCCAGACTGCAGCGGATACGTCTTAATCCGCATTTCAGGGCTCTCTGCCTCAGCGAGTCGACAGGGCAAGCGCTAATTGGCAGGAGGAGGGCTAGAAAAAAGGGGACATCAATGAAGTAACGAGGTGACGGCATACCTGACAGTGAGGATGGGGGTTTGAACAGCCCATCATGGCTCCTTTATTCTCGAAGATCTGAAACACGAAAGAAAAAGTCATTACGTCCTTTCAAAGAACTCAGACATAACAAGCCACGGCAAACTGTATACAAGTGTACAGAAACACACTCAAACAAGACAGGTGCAGACAAAACACGCACTCTGTTATTGAGACATGAAGAGATCAGAGCACATGTTGCTGTTTAAAAGGAAACATCCTGTCAAAGGGAGTTTTAAGACTTCCTGGCACCTCCCTCAAGGGCGATTTGAGCAGGATCTGCCCTTGACTACTCCACTTGATAAATATTGACTCGGCTAAAGTCACCGCTCTTCAGGGTCTGTAAATCGCAAAGATGAGGCAGCACACATGCTCTGATGTGTTTAACAGAGAGGAGATAACCACCGAGGAGTCGCTAACCGGGATAAACTGCAAGAAATGTAGAAACGCCCCTGTAGATGCTTCTCGGATTGGACTGAACCTTGCTGCACCCTAAAATAATGATTTGCTGTTTCAACACAATCGCATGCAATTATTTTATGAGGTGGTGAATTTGTACGAATTCACAGATTGTGATTCGTACAGAATCACACGGTTTTATGAAAAATAAGCATCTAAGGGCCAGATTTACTAAACAAATTAGAGTTAGAGCGCAATTCCATAAAAGCGCAGATGGGAGGGGAAAATTCTGCGGGTGATTTACTAACAATGCGCACAATAAAGAACACAGACGCAACATCTCATTTCCATAATGACCAGCGCAATCTACCAAGAGCAGAGCAAATTACCGCCTGCTTTAAGACATGTTTTTTGGGGCGTTAAATAATGCCGCAAATACCAGTGAATTGACGAGCGCAAATCTTAGTAAATCGTGTTGCGTGATTCATTTAAAAGGTTAGTTCACCCAAAAATGAAAATTACCCCATGATTTACTCACCCTCAAGCCATCCTAGGTGTATAAGACATTCTCCTTTCAGACGGATACAATCGGAGTTATATTAAATAATGTCCATGCTTTATAATGGGAGTGGATGGTAGCCCAAAATTTGAAGTCGAGAAAATTGCACCCATCCATTATAAAAGAAGTCCACACGGCTCCGGGGGGTTAATAAAGGCCTTAGGAAGCGATGTGATGCATTTGTGTAAGAAAAATATTAATATTTACAACTTTATAAATCTTAATCTCTAGATTCCGCTAACTGTCGTACGCACGTTCATGAGAGAGTGGCATCCAGCGGATGACGTAAGACGTAGGCGTAGCATAAGCTCCGGTGAGAATATGCTAGTCTCGCGAGAAACAAGTTTTGTTTACAGCAAAGGAAAACCAGTGTCCCATTGGCTTATATCGAAATCCTCCGACATTTTTCTTTACAAATCCTCGTTTTGTACTACTAATTCGTGACCAGTGTTTTGTTTTGCTCTCTCTTCTGCGCTTCCACGTTCGTCACTTCCACGTTTGTCACTTCCGCGTTTGCCTACGTGCTACGTCATCCGCTGGACGCCACTCTCTCATGAACGTGCGTACGACAGTTAGCGGAAGCTAGAGATTAAGATTCATAAAGTTGTAAATATGGATATTTTTCTTACACAAACGCATCGCGTCGCTTCAGAAGGACTTTATTAACCCCCCGGAGCCGTGTGGACTTCTTTTATAATGGATGTGAGCAATTTTTTCGACTTCAAATTTTGGGCTACCATCCACTCCCATTATAAAGCATGGATTAGCCTGGGCATTATTTAATATAACTCAGATTGTATCCGTCTGAAAGAAGAATGTCATATACACCTAGGATGGCTTGAGGGTGAGTAAATCATGGGGTAATTTTCATTTTTGGGTGAACTAAGCCTTTAAATACTCTCCTCCCATAAATTTACAGATTAAAAGGGAAACTCCTACAAATGCATATTCAATAAGGTGAGTCGCAAAAATAACTGTGTCCACGCCTTTTCAGTGCTAATTTACCACTGAGTGTCTTTAGTAAATCCAGACACTAGTTTTTTAATGTCAAATGAGTGTTGATGCTGGCACAAGCTGATAGTTAATCTGGCCCTATACCTCTAAACCTAACCACGAGTGGCGCATAACGGTGGCAATATTGTATTTAAATGCTGAATGTACACGAACGCCATCACAATGTCGTAATTACGCGTGGGAAAAACAAAGCTTTCTTTAAGTCCCGAGCTTCTGAGGTGTCGGCTTGTAAGTGAGAAAATATGGGAGGTGCAATACTCGCAGTGTCTCTACTGCTGATGGCAAATTTGATAAAATAAAGTTTTTTGTTTTTTTTATATTCAATACAACTAGCTCAATTGCATGTACAAAATGCAACAGTATTGTAGAATATGCACTGCCTGGCCCAAAAAAATTAAATAAATAAAAGTCGTCTGGAAATTAATAAGATAATAAATTTGCAAATCCAAATGGCAATTTTGTTTTTTTTTTGCCAGGCAATGTATAATGTTTAAGCTTACAGCACCTTCATAAATTTCACAAAATCATAAAAAAGCAAAAATATAGACTTAGAAAGGCAATTATAAAGGTAAGATGCCATCTTTCTCCAACCAAAGTGACTTGCACACACCTGACATAATTACTTCTTCCCAACTCAAACTTCCCAGTACTTGAACATACCATAAGCAGATGGTACACACAAAAAAAATTGATTGTACAAATGAATTAGTTCACATGAAGTATCCACCAAATCGCCAAAATGTAAAATAGTTACAAATTGCCATGAGAGTGTCTTGGTTTGTTTGCATGTGCATCTTTCAACAATTCACTGAAGAAAACGTTCATTGGAAAAAGTTTTTTGGGGGGGGATTTTCAGCATTGATAATGAAAACAAGAAGAAAAAGACATGTCATGGAACTGTTTTTAATTAAGTTAACTTTCTCACATCAACTAAAAACAGCACATTGTGTCCTAACTTGGCATAACATTCAAAATCTCCAAAAACAAGTAATTTGTCGCAACACCACACAACGCAATCAGAACATATTTTAATGTTTAATGTTTAATATGCAGCTGTGTAGAATTACTGTATAATTTGAACCAATGGGACTTCACAGTGTGGACTCAGCACAAAATGCTTGTCACAATCCTAGGTTAGGACACGGTGTTAAAGTTACAGATTCAGTGTCCCTGGAGTAACCTGAGGTTGGCACTGTGCCGTAATGCTGTAAGTCTGCAGCAATGCTAGCTCAGCAAAAGCACTGAAGGTGCTTCCTTTTGCCATGAATACATAAGATACATGCACTCGAGCAACCTCGTGAACCATAAAATGACAAACTGGTCAGTCTATAGGAGGGGTGTCCAATCCTGCTCCTGTAGGGCTACATTCATGCAGAGTTTAGCTCAGGGTTCCTCAAATCTTGCCCTGGCCAATGCGCTGCAAGAGTTTAGCTCCAACCCTGATCAAACTCAACCACCTGTGATTTCCTAAAGATCCTGAAGACATTGATTAGCATGCTCAGGTGTGTTTGATTAGGGTTAGAGCTAAACTCTGCAGGAAAGTGGATCACGTGGGCCAGATTTGAGGATCCCTGGTTTAGCTCCAGCTCACCTGCCTGGACGTTTCTAGTGATCCTGAAGACCTTGATTAGCTGATTCAGGTGTGCTTAATTGGGGTTGGAGCTAAACTCTGCAGGAAGGTGGCCCTCCAGGAACAGGATCGGACACCCCTGCTTTGTGGCCTAATGAACTTTACACTGTCAGAAAAATTGTGCAAAAACTGTACCTTTAGGAGTACAACAGCTTGTCACTGGGGCAAAACACTTAAAGGGACAACTTTGTACCTTATTTACCTCTAAAAATGTATGAAATCCATTTTATTTTATTTTTTTCCACCAAATTCTGTTTTTTCCATTTAAATTTTTCAGGATTCCGTTTTTTTTTTTTTTTTTTTTTTTTAATTTATATTCGACTCCTTTTTAATAGTTAAATTAAATAGTATTAATTAAAAAGCATGTCTAATTAAT
>NW_015629204.1:504787-511266 GCF_001515625.1 Sinocyclocheilus rhinocerous
CGTTTTTTTTTTTTTTTTTTTTTGTTAAATTACATTTTAGTAATGAAAAAGCATGTCTAATTAAGATCCTGTTATATTAGGATCCTGTGATATTTTATTTATTTATTCTGGTAATCAAATGAAGGGATAAAACAAATTTATAATCAAATGAAATTAAATTTATTTTGGCAAGCAAAGTGCCGCACAACAGAGGTTTACGGTTAAAATTCAAACATTGAAAAAAAATATTTGTGATTATTCCTTAACAATAATGTTTTAATAATAATTTTATAATAGCAATTATTATTATCTATTGAGACGTACATTCTACTGTATAACAGAAACATTTATGTCACAATTTCTTAAAGTTAAACCGAACTTTTACTTTGACAGGTTGCTGTGAAGACCTTAGCTTCTGTGTGTGTAAATACGATAGTTTTTTCTCAAATTAAGTGGTAAAATGCTCATGAAGTGACTTTCTCAGAGTAGCTGGAGATGAATTTCATGTGTTCATGTCATCATATGAGACGCCAGAGGCTGAAAACACCACAAGCGTCACGCATGCTTCAAGAGAAACCGTGCGTCACACAGAGACATAGAAAACGTAAGGTTTATATTTAAATAGTCTTTTTGCAGTTTAATATTCACAAACACTAGTCTATATCGCGATTTGATTTAAGTGTACTGACCTACTTTTGATTTATTTATCCAAAATTTGACAAATTCCGTGACATCCCGCATTATATAGCAAATTCCGTTTTAGCAGTGGCGGCTTGTCGGGGGAGGCAGGGGAGGCACAGCTTCCCCATAATTTTGAGGTGAAAATGGGAGGAGGACGATTTAATGTTAATAAAATTCACAATTAATTTCAGTTCATGTAGGGTTCTACTTAAGGTACTGCTACAAACCTTTTAGGGGTAAATAAGATACTAAGTTGCTTCTTTTAAGGCTGTTCTATCCCTAAAGGTAAAAAAAAATTCTGAGCTTGTACAAGCAAGCGAGCACCACAAGAACGCAATTCCATGTCAAGTACAGTTCAGTGCTGATAGCTCAGTGATTGCCCCTTGCCCCTAAGGGTGAGTTCACCCCAAAATGAAAATTCTGTCATTGATTACTCACCCTCATGTCGTTCCAAACCCGTAAGACCTCTGTTTATCTTCGAAACACAAATTAAGATATTTTTTATTAAATCTGAGAGCTCTCTGTCCCTGCATGATGTCCTTACGTTTCTGCGTTTCTGGGTCTGGGAACATTTCAGTTGTGTTGCTGTCTATGCGAGGGTCAGAGAGCTCTCAGATTTCATCAAAAATGTCTTAATTTGTGTTCCGAAAATAAACGGAGGTCTTACAGGTTTGGAACGACATGAGGGTGAGTAATTAATGACAGAATTAACCCTGTAACTGATGGCACTGCTCTCCTTGATAGTTTGTAGCCGTTATGTATCGTACATCATTAAAAGTGCATTAGAAGAGGTGTCTGTACACTGCCATATCTTTAATGTATATTGCATGCCTGCACTCCAGGAGAATACACTCTTCTTGTATTATTTGGTATTGGATGTGTTTTATGGTCCTTTGGAGTGTCCTCCCTTCATTATTTATCAGTTTGTGGGAAAACTGGAGAACTAGTAGTTGGTTTATACCTGCCGATGATCACAGGGACAATTGTTGTACACAGTGTAATGAAATTACTTATTCATTTGTAATTGTAGGGAATTAATTATTATTAATTCATTCAGGTTTTGAGAGGACTCGGATCTGAATATCCCAAGTCCACCTGATTAAACCGATTTCAAATTTGTTGTGTTACACTTTAAATCAAGGGTCGTCCAGCGAGCCGTGATTTCAGTATATTTTAACAAACTGACTATGTATCTAGTTATTTATTTATTTATCATAGCTGTTTTGAGTCAGTTACATAAAAAAAACGTTGATTGGTCTAATTTAAATCCGAAAAAATAAGACTCATTACCCCTTATCTAACTGCTAATTGTTCAGACTAGTTCTGTGTTCAAGACACAGTCTTAACATAGAGGCTACGTTTATGCAAATGGCCCCAGTTATCCAAAAACATTCGATTTTGTGTTTCTTACACATACATTCTTGTGCATGTGAATGTGGGACAGTGGGTGCAATAAGATGTGCAAGTTTACTATTGAAAAGCAACAAGTAAGATACAAAAAAATTACGAAAAAGCACAGATTGTACTAAAAATTAGTGGACAAAATCCATACAGGTATATGAAGGTTAGCCAATCCTAACAGAGGCCATTTATCTATTGGTGTTAAGGAAAAGTAGAAACAAAGGGTGAAAAATAGTCATATAAAACTAAATTATAACTGTTTTTGGCATACAAAATATAACTAACGTTATAAGTGGACTTCAGAGAAAAACATAAAATGATAAAGTGTGTAGGATTCTGTACCTTTAAGCAAAAAACTGAATCTATAGTCTGTCAAAAAGCCACTGATGCTCAAGGAACTCTCTCACGCTCATAAGTTGACTATCTTTTGGCACAAACATCTTAATTCACTGTATTCATATCCCTGGAACCCTTTGAAGTGCTCCATTATTCCCCGCAGGAGCATTAATGTGTCCAGAGAGGCCGGAGGAGTGCTCCACACTGCCTGCCATTGATCAGCTCTGAGACACCCTGACTGAAGAGCATCTCCCAATTGATCCAATTAGCGCTGATGAGGAAGACTGGGACAGAACCTAATCGAGCGCTGTCCCTGCCTCGGTCTCCTTTAAACACACACTCTTACACATGGCTTCTAGAGAGAAAGTTTCTTGAGGCAGCAAATGGTGCAAACGTTTTATTAAGTTGCTACACCCCGCAGAGAGTCACAGTGAGAAAAATGTCTGTTATTTTAAGATGAGTCATGTGTCTTAAGGCTGTGTTTTAGTGCAAAGTAAATTAAAATGTTTTGCTTGTGAATGCAAAGTAACAGGTGCACCAAAAAAAAGAAGTGAGAGGACTTGATCCAATTAGCGCTGATGAGGAAGACTGGGACAGAACCTAATCGAGCGCTGTCCCTGCCTCGGTCTCCTTTAAACACACACTCTTATGCAGTCACGTCTCCGTGACTCCATGGCTTCTAGAGAGAAAGTTTCTTGAGGCAGCAAATGGTGCAAACGTTTTATTAAGTTGCTACACCCCGCAGAGAGTCACAGTGAGAAAAATGTCTGTTATTTTAAGATGAGTCATGTGTCTTAAGGCTGTGTTTTAGTGCAAAGTAAATTAAAATGTTTTGCTTGTGAATGCAAAGTAACAGGTGCACCAAAAAAAAGAAGTGAGAGGACGAGACGTACTAACCTGCACCCACGTGTACTCGGCACCCAGCTCTACAATCAGATCTGCCCACTTGTCAATCACTTTGCGGATCTCTGCGGGCTGCATGAGGGGGAGGGTGATGTCAGACCAGGGGTGGAAACACATGACCTTACTGAAAACAAACAAACACAACAATTTGCTTAAAACTTGCTCTTAACAACATTATGCTTAGATCTATCCATCTCTGTCTGTCTGTCTGTCTGTCTGTCTGTCTGTCTATCTATCCATCTCTGTCTGTCTGTCTATCTATCTATCTCTGTCTGTCTGTCTGTCTATCTATCTCTGTCTGTCTGTCTGTCTATCTATCTCTGTCTGTCTGTCTGTCTATCTATCTCTGTCTGTCTGTCTGTCTATCTATCTCTGTCTGTCTGTCTGTCTATCTATCTCTGTCTGTCTGTCTGTCTATCTATCTCTGTCTGTCTGTCTGTCTATCTATCTCTGTCTGTCTGTCTGTCTATCTATCTCTGTCTGTCTGTCTGTCTATCTATCTCTGTCTGTCTGTCTGTCTATCTATCTCTGTCTGTCTGTCTGTCTATCTATCTCTGTCTGTCTGTCTGTCTATCTATCTCTGTCTGTCTGTCTGTCTATCTATCTCTGTCTGTCTGTCTGTCTATCTATCTCTGTCTGTCTGTCTGTCTATCTATCTCTGTCTGTCTGTCTGTCTATCTATCTCTGTCTGTCTGTCTGTCTATCTATCTCTGTCTGTCTGTCTGTCTATCTATCTCTGTCTGTCTGTCTGTCTATCTATCTCTGTCTGTCTGTCTGTCTATCTATCTCTGTCTGTCTGTCTGTCTATCTATCTCTGTCTGTCTGTCTGTCTATCTATCTCTGTCTGTCTGTCTGTCTATCTATCTCTGTCTGTCTGTCTGTCTATCTATCTCTGTCTGTCTGTCTGTCTATCTATCTCTGTCTGTCTGTCTGTCTATCTATCTCTGTCTGTCTGTCTGTCTATCTATCTCTGTCTGTCTGTCTGTCTATCTATCTCTGTCTGTCTGTCTGTCTATCTATCTCTGTCTGTCTGTCTGTCTATCTATCTCTGTCTGTCTGTCTGTCTATCTATCTCTGTCTGTCTGTCTGTCTATCTATCTCTGTCTGTCTGTCTGTCTATCTATCTCTGTCTGTCTGTCTGTCTATCTATCTCTGTCTGTCTGTCTGTCTATCTATCTCTGTCTGTCTGTCTGTCTATCTATCTCTGTCTGTCTGTCTGTCTATCTATCTCTGTCTGTCTGTCTGTCTATCTATCTCTGTCTGTCTGTCTGTCTATCTATCTCTGTCTGTCTGTCTGTCTATCTATCTCTGTCTGTCTGTCTGTCTATCTATCTCTGTCTGTCTGTCTGTCTATCTATCTCTGTCTGTCTGTCTGTCTATCTATCTCTGTCTGTCTGTCTGTCTATCTATCTCTGTCTGTCTGTCTGTCTATCTATCTATCTATCTATCTATCTATCCATCCATCTCTGTCTGTCTGTCTATCTCTGTCTGTCTGTCTGTATGTCTATCTCTGTCTGTCTGTCTATCTCTGTCTGTCTGTCTGTCTTTCTATCTATCTCTCTCTGTCTGTTTATCTATCTATCTATCTATCTATCTATCTGTTTGTCTATCTGTCTGCCTGTATCTCTTTATCTATACCAGTCAGTCCATCTATCTGACCATCCATCCAGCTCACATTTCTACAGCAGTTATGATCTAAGCAGCATTCATCATAAAACATACAGTGGATGTTACACTTCACCTTCGAAAATCATCCAGGCAGAGTTATGAATAAATACAGTGTAATTATGTCAACTCTCAGCCCTGAATGAAACCCAACAGCTGTGCAAACTTTCCAAAGTCTCCTCTTTCAGGCTTTATGTGGGGCAGCCAGTTCTCTCTATTAGCTGTCCTTGACTTGTTTGCGCCTCGAGCGCTATTCTTACTACTTTGAAAACAATGTCAGATCCCAGGGCACTAGAGTTGAGCGTCAGTTGGCAAGGTCTGTGTTTGCGGCCTGCTCTGCTACGCTGCTAATTAGATGGTTTCACACACAGGTGCTGTTTCAGAGCAGCCATCTGTACCTCCTCAGTGTCTGTAAAGTTATCTTCTGCCTTCAAAAATAGTGCATAAAATGGTCCAGTGTGAAGGAGATAAAACTGAAATCACTAGGGATCAGAGAAATCAGGGTAAGAGACAATCTAATGGTGTCTCTCCCATAAAACATGTCCACATGATAATCCCTGTGCACATACTGTATAATGGGCCTGAATGACTTTGTACAAAGACTCGTCTACCTCAGTCACTTCTTTGATGACGGCACCACCTAGTGTTAACAATATGACATGACCAGAAATAGAAAGGGGAATGAAATTTTGACAAATTATTGGACTGTTGTGTCTTTAACCCGGTGTATTCAAATTATTTTTCAGCTAAGCAGTTGTGAAATTTAAAAATATGATACAACTCAAAATCATGTATTATGTATCATGACTATATAAATATAAATATACATATAAATATTATTACTTGTATAATACTAATAGAAGACAATCGTTTTTTCTAAATACAAAAATACGTTTAAATGCTTTAAATACAAAAATCTAAATACAAAAAAATAAAATATTTAATAAAATTCAATCAAAATGATGATGCAATAAAATGTAATACAAAAACTAAAAATGACTAAACATGATATTATTTAAAAGATAAATTATGAAAATGTAAGAAATTATAAATAAGCCTCAGCCAGTCACAAACAAATAAATTCAAACTAAAATAGTGAGGGTTTTTTGTTTTTGTTTTTTATTTTTGTTTTTTTATGAGAATGCCATGGAGCATTGTTTTGTATGACTGCAAGTGATGCCTAACAACCAGTACATTGTGTATGTAGTTATTTAGCAGACACTGTGTACTTTTATCCAAAGTGACTGCAAGTGCACTTACCATGTATTCACTTTTAAGTGTTCAAACATTTTAGGGTGCATTCACACCTGTCTTGTTTGGTTCGACTGAATCGAACTCAAGTACGTTTCCCCTCTTGGTGCGGACCTTTTTGGCAGGTGTGAATACAGCAATCGCACTCGGGTGCGGACCAAACAACCATACCCAAGACCCAGCTGAAGAGGTGGTCTCGGTCCGCTTCCAAACGAACTCTGGTACGGTTCGTTTAAGGTGTGAATATGACCCGACCTCGATCC
>NW_015629204.1:511352-515386 GCF_001515625.1 Sinocyclocheilus rhinocerous
CGCTTCAGCTTCCACTCTCCGCACAAACGATTGGATATGCGCCTAATAGCGCACATTTATATAGGTTAAATGTTTAAACTAACATTGTGATATGCTTTAAGTATTTTATATCTATAGATTTTATTTTCGGCAAGTCGTAATTACAACATCGTATGACATTGTCTCATATGATGCTCATAAGTTTCTTCATATTGCATTAGTATCTGACAACACCAAATCAGTAAAAGAATAAAAATTGCACTACGAAAGATCTCCATGATTAGCCTGTTTTTGCACTTCCTGAATGGATAACCTTAGCACACGAGTGGTTTTGTTTACAATTCTGGTTCACTTGTAAAAAAAGGGCAGTGTGAAAGCGCAACGCACCAAACAAAAAAAAATCTAAATTGTATTTGGTCCGGACCAAAGCAAGTGAACTAGAGGACTTTCCTTGTGTGAATACACCCTTAGTTACCAGCCCAGATTTTTTTAATAACTCAAGTCACACTGTTAAAGATATACCAAAAGACAAAACCAAAGTTAGAATGTGAAAAAATGGTGATTTCATAAATAATCTACATAATACACTAACACAAGCAAGACGCTGATAAAGCCTTATTTGACTCATCCTCTAATGTGTTTTGACTCATTGCAACGACATTTAGTTCTTTCCTCTCAGCTAATGCTCTCCTGAGGTGTCGCCGTTCTGGCAGCACAATCTATTTCTACACGCAGCGCGATTAAACTCAGGGAAATAGTTTATTAGCAGTGCTTCAGAGGGGCCATGAGCCACAATAATGGAGCTAACGCACTGTGCTACAAAATATCCCTCAGTGCCGCTCCAATCTATGGCAATCTGTGCTAATGTACTCCGAAAACAAAACAAAAAACAATACTGTTATAAGGAACAGTAAGAATAATATAAAATAGGGAGGATGGCATAGACTTGGTTAAAGATCTGGGCGGGTAAGAACCAAGAGGAAAGAACCTACTGTAAGTTTCTTTGGATAAGCATCTTTTAATCACTTTTTGTTGTTGTTTGATGCCACAGACCCCCCAAATGTGACGATCCCCTTGCGAGGGAACCCCATAAAAAATAAATGCATCTATATAATTTAATGTTATAAAGATCTATTACTATAGCTGTAAAAGTGGAAAATACTTACTTTCCATTCATTTGATGATTCCCCCCCCAATTTTGACTGAAATGTTACATTTATAAATCTACAGAAACAGAAAATGATGGTTGTGAACGAATATTTGCAATCGATCAGACGATTTCCAACAAGACTTTTAAAAAGAAAAATTAAACAGTCATAATAATAAAAGAAATGTTACATTTTTACTTACTCTGTTTATTTATTTGTTTGTTTGTATAAAATTTATTTATGTTTATTTATTCATTATTTATTTATTTACTTAGTTAACTTTTACTTTATAAATAAATGTATTTATTTATTTTATTTTAGTTACTTATATCAACTGTATTTGTTTATTTATTCATTATTTACATTTATATTATAAATAAATTTATTTATTTATTTGTACTACATAATATTCATTTGCTTGTTAAATATTTATTTATTTTACATTTGTTTACACTATTTGTTTACACTATTTGTCACTTCTTCTTTTTTTTTGTGGAAGACCTAGTACCCCCTTGTGGCTGCCATTATCATAGCTGTTTTAGAAAAGTAACCGCACACCTCTCTTTAACAAGTCACACAATTTATAAAATCATTCAACTCTGACAAACAGTGCACAATGAGATGCATGCCAAATCTGAATATTTAGACTTAAGGGTTTTGTTGTTAATAGTAAAGCCAGCAGTACTAGTTAGTAATTTTAGAAATAAACTGTTCTCACCAAACACCTCTGGCTGCTTTGCTTTGGAAAAGTGGATGATGGTCTGATCCTAGAACCAGCAATGATACAAATTATTAAAACATTGTAATGAAATGCTTCACTAACATACAGATCATAATTGCACATTAAAAGTTTTACAGTTAAACTCTGCAGGAAGTTAGCAACAGGTATGACTCTGAAGTGAGACTAATGGGACTGAATGGGACGGTAGATCATACCGGGATCTGGAGCGTCAGGCTGGAGAGCCGGGAAATCATTGTCAAACATGAACGTGCTGTCATACTCAGGATTCACCTGCAATAAAACGGAGGAAAATATGAAAGGACTCTTCCTCAGGTTGACATAGTATCTGACTAGACAAGCTGCTTCCAGCCAAACGTATATATCTGAACAACGTGAAAAAGTGAATTCAACAGTGCATGTTCAACATCTTGTCTGAATGTAAAGTAGCCTGGCAACCTTCTGTATTTAATTAATCATTAAATAATAATGTCCAGGAATGAGAGAGTCAGCCAAGAACATTTGTCAGGCTTAAATAAACTGTGCCACTGAATATTCATCGCTGTATAACTCACACGGGCAGATGTACGTTCAAGGAAAGGATATCGCCGTATTTTTCTGCTTAGTCAGAGAACGCAGACGCATCGCTTTCCACAGAGAAGACGGTTTCATCCGTGTTCGTAAAAAAAGCTCCCATAATGCTGCAGGCTGAGCCAGAGGTGTCGACAGCTTATAACTATAAGCTCATGAATGTTTAAAATCCTGAAAATGGACCGTTTTACTACAATCTGATAACTTGATACTTGAAAATAGCGCATTTGTAAATGAATCGGAAATGGAACTGCAGTACAAAAAAAAATAAAGAATATATTCTTCCCCTTAATGAATTTAACTAAATGAAAGCCTTTATTTTGTTTTACAGGAATATTCTAGGTTCAATCTGGGTCCAAAACGTCAAGCTCTACTGACATCAGTGCATGTTAATATGTAGGACCGGATCGTTATCCTGGGACACCACGGGGTCTTATCACATGTTAAATGACAAAGGTGATTTGAAAAACTAATTAGGACACATAACATTAGGCAACTAGAAATAGTAGCATAATAGCAGCATTATTCCTTAGACAAGATTTAGGGAGTCAAAAATCACATTAACTGTTTTCTACAGCGGTAGCCTATGGGGCAAGACATTGCACCAGTGTTAAATATACATTAAGATTTGTAATGCTTTTTCTGAAAGAAGTCTCTATGACATTGCAAGGTTTTGACAAGGCTGCATTTATTTGATCAAAAAGAAAGACAAAAAAACATTAATTATGTGAAATATTATTACAATGTAAAATGTCTATTTTAATATATTTTAAAATGTAATTTATATCTGTGATCAAAGCTGAATTTTCAGCATCATTACTCCAGTCTTCAGTGTCACACGATCCTTCAGAAATCATTCTGATATGCTGATTTGCATATTATTATTGCACAAGGAGTCTGATAACAGCCAGTGCTCCACACAGAGATCTGATCTGATCATCATCCAGTCTGTCTGAGATTACATGAAGAAACACAACAAACTGAGACAGACTCAATCCAGAAGAACTGTGACAACGTCTCCAAGATGCTTCAAGAGACCGTCCTGCAAAGCTACCTGAAAAACTATGTGCAAGAGCACCGATGGCAAAAGCTGCTTTAAATGCAAAGGATGGTCACGCCAAATGTTGATTTAATTTAGTTAATAGAAGCCGCATCATGGATGCTGCACACTGCTGGTGGATGAGGAGATTCCTCCTTTCTATGTAAAGCGCTTTGAGTGCCCAGAAAAGCGATATATAAATGTAAGGAATTATTATTATGTTATTTTTGACAGCATCCTCATTTTACAGCATTTTTACACAAGTGCCTTTAACTTTGAACAGTACAGTAGCTTTGCAGGACGGTCTCTTGAAGCATCTTGGAGACACAGTTCTTCTGGATTGAGTCTGTCTCAGTTTGTTGTGTTTCTTCATGTAATCTCAGACAGACTGGATGATGATAAAATCAGATCTCTGTGTGGAGCACTGGCTGTTGTGCAAACAAAAATCTCACTGGATTATTACAATTAATGGCAAAATGAATGTTTGGAAATGTAAACTGATATTTCCTACTGACATATTACAGCAAAAGATAGAAATAACTGACTTAAAACCATTTTT
>NW_015629204.1:516152-535179 GCF_001515625.1 Sinocyclocheilus rhinocerous
GATCTGTGCCTTTGTGCATACGGACATCTGACTGCTAAGAAGTGATTGTGTTTTTCAGCAATAGTGCTGTGCACCCTTCATTTACAGAGAAAAGAAGGTCAGGGAAAAATCTGTAGATGGAAAAATCTCAATAATTTTTTTGTGTATTTTTTTTTCTACTGGTTACTTTGCACTTTTTGTTAGAAAATGTTTATTTACTATTTATTCATGTTTTTTAAGGTATCTAATATTTTGATACTTAACTTCCATGATCTAAATATTCTTAAGAATTAAAAGTTTGTTGTCATTTGGAAGTGTGTAGGCCTTCTTGCATTATTATGCTGTTACATTATGATTATATATTCAGTGGCATAAAATGGTCTTTAAAATTATTTCTTTTTATTTCTGGGGTAATATATCGCACAACAAAAAGTTGTTATCGTGACAGGCCTAGTGAAAATACTAGTGTTCTAATAAGTTTGGCCACCACTGTATACAGATAAAGATATATCTCTAAACTGAGATGGCTTTATACCAAAGCAATAACATAGCATTACAATCAAATGATCTGTCTGTGAGTTAATGTTATAACATCAACTGAGCTAGCATAACTTTCAGAATTTTTTATTTTTTTTCAGTGTTGTGTCTCACTTCTTGTAATGACACCTCGGCAACTTTCAGTCGGAAAAGCTGTTTTGCTCACCTCTCCATGAGCTCTCACGCTGCCGGGACAGAGGGGGTTGTGTGGGTCATGTCGCGGGGTGTTGTCCTCTGGAGGTTTCTCCACCTGTCCTTTCCACGGACGCTTCATCCGATGAGCCGAGACCAGAACCCAGGAGTCCCGCAGGGGGTTGTACCTTAGATGCTGGTGCTCTGAAACAAATTCAAGAATAATATGAGATTTGATTTGAAAGGTAACAGGCAGAACTTTGCCACTCAGTATGTTAATTTCTGAGTCACTGAGTCACAAACGAATAATCTTTTGAACGAGTAGATTTCGCAAAGCGCTTGTAAATGAATGAATCTCACAGGACAATTTGACAGTTTAAACAAACATAACTATCATAAAATTCCAAGCAACCTATACTAATTTTAAAGCATTGTGATAAACAATAGCATGTATAAAAATGCATCTAAAATGTATTTTACTTAAAAACGACTCCTAAAATTCCGCGAAGTGTGATGCCTAACTACTAAAATAATGAATAAATAATAAAATATGAAATAATATATATATATATTGAATGTATGTATATATATGTACATGTATATGTACGTGACTCATCTATCAAGTATACTATTTTCAGTGGATTCAAACCACAGGAGCAATAACAGAAAGAGGTCATTACATGGCATCTAGATTTGTTCGTGAATCACGCACAGTTCAAAGCTTAGAACATAAATATGCACAAGTGTCAACATGTAAAAACATTCCTCACCTTTAGGATCAAACGTGGGTTTACTGATACTGTCCATCTTACTGCTTAATAAAATCCCCCGTGGTTACGAAATATATCCAATCACCTGTTTTTAACATGAATTCATTGATTGTTTCTTTCTAGAGTTTCAAGTTTTCATTTGATCTCCCTCCTAAGTATCCTCAAGCGAGCAGTGCTGCGCAAATAAAACGCAGTATTCTAAAGATGAATAAATCAGAATCAGAATGAGCTTTATTGCCAGGTATGTTTACACATACGAGGAATTTGTTTTCGTGACAGAAGCTTCCACAGTGCAACAGAATGACAGTGACAGAACAAAAAAACACAGATAATAAAAAAATAAATAAAATAAAAATAGAACAAGTAAAATAAGGAATAAAAAAATATACAAATCGACAATTGTATGTACAGGTATATAACAATAGACAGTTGTATGTACAGGTATATTATGTGCAAATTGAAATGTAGACTGAGTATGTGTGTTAGATAAATAAGTGTATGAGTGAATAAATAGTGTGTGTTCCACAGTTATTGTCAAGAACAGTGCTGGCACTGTTTACAGGCTCCCCGAGAACAAAAATAATACCACATACGTAAATACATTCATTTATTCGATATGTCTCACTGTACCAATAAAAGCCGCGTTGTGTATGTTGCGTATTTTGGAGGCTTATTGATGATAAAGATGCACCGCCGCGCCGCCTTCTTCCGTGTAGCGCCCTGAGCGATTTCATTGGACTAGAACTCGCCGTTTGTGGCAGCCGATTGGTTGCCACCGGTGTGACGTCACCGCGCGTCATCGCCCGTCACTTTTCATCTGTGCAATGCTGTGTTGTGTGTCTGAATGAAGTCTGTTTAATGTCTTTTGCAATCTACTTTACTTTTAAACAGTCGTGTGTGCCCGGATTACGATGTCTGTAATAAGAACTATTCTAAAAACGGCGCTGGTTCTCGGGTTTCTGGTGTTGACAGTTCAGTTTATAAGATATTGGATGGCAAATAAACAATATGTCTTTACAAAAGAAGATGTTGCCAAGTTAGCCAGACAGTATGCAGGTGAGTAAACACACACAACCTGTTTCTATTCAGAAGTCATATCTGTTGCAGTAATTGCTTTCTATATTCTTATTCTTAATATATATATTGCGAATATACACTTCCTAGCAACACAAAGCTGTATTCAGATGCTCATATTGTCTATCTAAAAGAGTTGTTTAAAGTATATTTTGAGCAAATACCACATCTAATAACATAACTGTCCAGTAATGACTCTTCCTAACTTGTCACTTGTCTGCTAGATGTCTAAACCAAATAAAACTAGATGTCTAAGCTGTGTGTGTGTGTGCCACAGGCCAGGACCACGAGCAAGCCTTCTCTAAGGTGGTGGTGGAGCTGAGGAAGAGGTATCCGGGTCACATCCTGCCCGATGAGGACCTGCAGTGGGTGTTTGTGAATGCGGGCGGCTGGATGGGCTCCATGTGTCTGCTGCACGCCTCTCTCACAGAGTATGTGCTGCTGTTCGGGACGGCCGTGGACACGGGCGGACATTCAGGTGGGTCAAGAACATCTCCAGGGCACGTGTGTCCTCAAAATTAAAAGAAAGAAAGAAAAAATCTGAAATAAAGACTACTATAGGATCATATGACTTTTTGCACTGCAACATTATTTTTTTAATTAAGCACTAAATTCTAATTAACTTGTTGCAGAATAATAATAAATGAAAACAATTGTGTATAGCAATATTATTTAGAATATAAATTTGTATATAATGTTTTAAAGGGGTCATATGACGTTGCTAAAAAGAACATTATTAATACCGTATTGATAATCTAATGGGAATCACTATTAGTAATAATGGGAGTTGCAAAAAAAAAAAAAACATCAATATGAATTACAAAAATAAGCATTTTGAGATAAAATAATGTCACAAAATCTTAATGGGCATAAAATATGGCAAATTTTCTGTATTCCCAATTTTTATTATTTTTTTGGGTGGTGGAGGTGGTGTTTTGCCTTGGCTTCTAACTTAAATAAAATAAGTTGAAGTTGAAATATTATTACTAAAATTACTAGGACTATAAAACTGTGTTTGTAATTCATTTTCTTTCTTTTTTTTATTTTAGTAATTTATTGGCCGGTTAAATTGTATGTGTTATTTGAAATCGATCTATAAAATATTAATATTAGATGAAAAACATATGCTTAAAAATGTAAACGAAAATTAAAAAATGTTGCCTGTGCTGCTGATTGAAAATAAGTATGCGTAACTTAAGTTTAAATAACTAAAAGTTCAACTGAAGTAAAATAAAGGTGCATAGAAATATTAAAATCCAAAAGCTAATTTAAAAAAAATTAAACGTGAACTAAAATTAAAGTGAAAACTAAAAATATATAAATGGCTTATATAAATAATGACTAAATGACTAAAATAATAAATAATGACTACAAATATAAATAAGGCTGTTTCAAAATCTTAACAAAAACTATAATGGTGTATAAATAATACTAAAATAATACTGTTCTAATTTTAATTGTTTGTGACCCTGGACCACAAAACCAGTCATAAGGGTCAGCTTTTTTTACATCAAGCTGAATAAATAAGCTTTCCATTGATGTATGGTTTGTTAATTTCAGATGTCAACACTGGCTACCAGAAATCACTTACCCCACCTTTAAAAAGTGAATAAATATATAAATAACACATACATACATACATTTTCCCCCACATCATATGTGTGCAGCAATGACACCAAATACGGCTGTTTTTCTTGTATTTTCACATTCCTTTCATATTTGCATCTCCTTCAGGTCGTTACTGGGCAGAAATATCAGACACCATCATTTCTGGAACGTTCAGGCAATGGAAAGAAGGAAGCACTAAAAGCGAGACTTACTATCCAGGTACAACCACCACACGTCTCCACCACACACTTGAGTCTAACAGTGGTGTGAAGCCTGTGTTTGTTGTGGCAGGAGACACTATCGTGCATGCGGTGGGAGAGGCCACGTCAGTGCAGTGGAGCGCCGGGACATGGATGGTGGAGTACGGCCGAGGATTCATTCCCTCCACGCTGGGCTTCTCTCTGGCCGACACCGTCTTCAGCACCCAGGACTTTCTAACACTGTTTTATACTGTACGTGTTTATGTGAAGAGTATGATCCTGGAGGCCAGCACTTTCCTCACTGACTCCGGCGTCCTCTGAAACACACACGTCCCTGTGTTATTCTGATAACTGCCCACAACATCAGCTGGTCGTTTGCTAATGGAGAACCGACGACTTGTTGAACTGGATGTATGGAAAGCACTTAATGTACTTACTTTTAGTTTTATTTTCCGTACTGTACAAAGAGTTGATCAAATGTCTTTTCTAAAGGTGAGACACATTTTTGGTCAACACACTGTTTGGGTTTGAACGTGGCAAGATGTTTTAGCAGCTCGATACTGTCCAGAAACGGTTATTACGAGGTATGGATAAAACAATCAAAAGGTAGCTTTCTGTATTTCCAGATCACACTCTTTGCACCTTTAATATACTGTGAATATTAATTGTTGCTTTATTTTTCATAAGATACATTGTTCAAAACTGATCTGTCTCCTGTTCAGCCTGCAGTCGCTCCAGAATAAACCTATTAATTAGTATTGTTGAATACGTCTTTTATTTAGAATCAAGTTATTTAGAAATTATTTTGTGTTTGTTTGATTTCTATTATGCATCTGTCAAATAAGGAATGTGACAAAAAAAAACGGAATTATTTTCCATAACGTACAAAGAGTTTATTTTTATTTATTTTTATTGACATTTACAAACAATTGACAGTTTTTGTTTGTTTGTTATTTTTATTATTATTATTTTTAATTTTTTTACATACTGAATTTGCTGCTCAATAAGCATTTTGTTATTATCATCCGTGTTAAAATGTTTTTGCTACTTAATATGTTTGTGGAAACAATACAATTCAAAAGTTTGGGGTGAGTAATGTAATGTTATATACCATGGTTTCCACAAAAATGTTATGTCAGTAGAGTTGCCTTTTGCTGCTGCTCACTGAAGGCTCTGACCAAGTGTTTTTTTTTTGTTTGTTTTTTTATTAGAATCATTATTAATAATTCAGCATCAATAATCATTCATAATAACTGAGTGCCAAATGATTTCTGAAGGATCATGTGACAGAAGACTGGAGCAATGATGCTGAAAATTCAGCTTTTATCACAGAAATAAATTACATTTTACAATATATTCAAATAGAAAACCGTTATTAAAAGTTGTAAAAAAATAATAATAATTAAATAAATAAAAATACAAATTGTACTGGATATTTTATTAAATATATGCAGCCTTGGTGAGCATTATTCCAAATGTTTTGACCGGTAGTGTATGTAATTTTGCATATTATAATCATATAATGCATATGTAGTTTTTCCTGCTGCTGATCAGCGGCAGTATCAACACACAGCGCTCGCGCTCATGGCTCATTCATTTCAGCTCGCTGCTCTGTGTTTGTGTTTGTGTGTGTGTTCATATTAGCATGGATCTCTCTTATCAAGCCATAAGGACTGCTAATCAGGCCAGAGAGGCGGTGAGTGCTGAAGTCAAGCTGTTGTTGTAGCTGTCGTGTTAAACTTTGTTCTCGATGATATCACGCGATAAACTGCAATGTGTTGGAGCAAATATTCGTGTAACTGCGTGTATAAAGGAAAGAGTGTATAAACATATATATAAATATTGTGAGATAAATGGAGTACGAATGAAGTCGAGTGCCTTTTTTATCGTTTTTAAATAGCCTTTCGGATATTTTTGTTATTATTATTATTTTTTTTTTGACAATTAGCAAGATGGCTAGTTAGTTACTAAATGCGCGTGTTTACAGTCATTGAGTGCTGTGTTGCCATAGCAACTATATGCATTTCCCTTAATGTAAGATTTGGCGCCATCTAACGGATAGTCAGTGGAGATTATTACAAATATTCATCAATTCTAATATCTGTTACAGCTCAAATGTATCAGTTTGAGTAACAATTAACATTCACACACATTCATTATTTTTTTTTTTTTGACAATTAGCAAGATGGCTAGTTAGTTACTAAATGCGCGTGTTTACAGTCATTAAGTGCTGTGTTGCCATAGCAACTATATGCATTTCCCTTAATGTAAGATTTGGCGCCATCTAACGGATAGTCAGTGGAGATTATTACAAATATTCATCAATTCTAATATCTGTTACAGCTCAAATGTATCAGTTTGAGTAACAATTAACATTCACACACATTCCCCGCAAAATAGGCTACTAGTACTACAGTTGCTGCAAGTAACCAAATTAAAGTCGCGACATTTAGTTTGTTGATGCAATTTCAAATAAACGTTTTATGAATTTCTTTTCGTAGGAGGAACTAAGAACAGAAACGCGCAGGAGAAATTTGCTGGTTTTGATTTATCATCATTTAATGGAAGAGGGGTGAGATCTTAAACACATTTCTTAAAATGGCATGAACATTAAATGGCTCTAAATTAAAGAAAAGACACAAGTGTAAATACATTCAAGTCATTTCTTTTTCGACTGCACAGGTATATGGATTCAGCTAAAGCCTTAGAGAAAGAAAGCAGTTTTGCTTTATGCCGTTTTGAGGTGTGTGATAATGTTGACTTGGAGACCGTTCTTATGGAATATGAGAGTTATTATTTAATAAAGTTTCAGAAATATCCCAAACTGACAAAGAAACTGACAGAACAAGGTGAGATTTTACTTCTAACTTCTGTGAAACTTCATAAATATTGTTGTATTGTCTTTTTTTATTTTATATATATATATATATATATATATATATATATATACTGTATATATATATAGTATGTTTTTTCATGTACATTAAAACATGAATTGTTAAGCAATATATAGTGTAATAATACTTGTTAAAACTGTTACTAAAGGTTATTATTTAGTCATATTTATTTTTATTTAGTCATTTTTCTTTATAGGAGAGAGTCGGCTTGTAAAGAGCTGTGGTAAAAGAAGGTATGTATAGTACTTTTACCACAAGAGCATTCAAAGACTCAGTATAATGTTGTTTTTATTCACCATGTGTGTATTCATTTGTGAAAGGACGT
Source organism: Sinocyclocheilus rhinocerous (assembly GCF_001515625.1). NCBI lineage: Eukaryota > Metazoa > Chordata > Actinopteri > Cypriniformes > Cyprinidae > Sinocyclocheilus > Sinocyclocheilus rhinocerous. The sequence continues at coordinate 523,675 of NW_015629204.1, forward strand.
CATCATCCAGTCACACACTCCCAAAAATCAGCTCCATCCAGCGACCTCCATCCAGAAACACTGTTAAAAAGACTGAATCTAAACTAACAGGAAGAGACATCAGCAAATCCAGTGTAAGTCTACAAACCTCTTTTTTTTTTTTGGTTTGAACAAACTATTATAAACTCTGTACACAAGAAAGAGTCACTTTGCATGATCTGTCCAGGAAGGAGAGCAGCTGACGCCTGCGGATGCATCAGGGTTCGGTCTGAATGTGTCTCCTCTCATCAGGAATGGGGCAGAAGAGGGAACACACATGAGAAAGGTTTTTTAAGGATTGTTTATTTGCCTCAAAAAAAGAATATCTTGTCATCATGTACTGTACTCACCTTCATGCAGTTTAAAACCCATATGACTTTCTTTCTTTCTTTCTTCATCAGGTTGATTACAGGAGTCTGATTCCTGATGCAGTTAAAGGTGCCGCTAACGACTCAGTCCTGCCCTGCACAGATTTCTCAGTAGGTCAACTGTGTTTCATTCAGGTTCAAAGCAACTGAAGCTCTGTTGGAAGCAGCTGTGATAGAAAATAATTCTGAAACATCCCTCATGCTTGTGTCTGACAGGAGCGTTTGCTGAAACCCGTGAGTGCCTTCATTGGGATGAACAGTGACATGAGGGAACTTGCAGCGGTTATTAGCAGAGTAAGTCAATGTTTATGAAATTACTTCCCTTGTGTGGCAGTTTGGTGCTATATTAGGGAAATATTATGAAGTCTGTCATTTTACCATTCAAGTAATATTAAAAAACACAAGCCAATGAAGCTTTTTCAGGACTACTATGATTTTTTTTTGTTTTTTTAAATGTGATATTAAAAACAGTTAAGCACATTCCCCCACAATCCTCACAACCATGAAGCTTTTTGTTTGTTTGTTTGTTTTGATCATTTTCATTTTTCTCAATGATGATTCTTATTAGTTTAATTACAGTAATACAAAATCAATCTGTATTGACAAAATCATGTTTTAAAATTACTGTGTACATTGAAATTACTGTCCACACACTGAATAAAGATTCACTACTAAAATTTTATTAGAAAATAGATCTATCTATCTATAATATAAATAAACAAAATAATTATATATTTAATAATATATATTGTATTGACAAAATCATATTTTAAAATTACTGTATGAATCAGTAATCAAAATCAAAATAATAATAATATATAAAATAAATATAAATAAAATAATTATATATATATTATAATATATATATATGTGTGTGTAAATGACAATTAGATACATTTCTGATAATAAAAAATACTGTGCCATTCCAACACTGATTCAACACTAGAGAGCAGCATACAGTCTGTTTTATAATATAGTGTTACACAACCCAATATCACTCTGTGTGTGTGTGTGTGTGTGTGTGCGTGCGTGCGTGTGCGTGTGTGCAGATACATACACAAGCTGTAACATGTATTATTGAAGCACTCCATTTCATCTTTCTCTCCTGTCTCTTCATAAAGGATATCTATTTACACAACCCCAACGTGCGCTGGGACGACATTATAGGCCTGGAGGCTGCCAAGCGATTAGTCAAAGAAGCTGTCGTCTACCCTATTAAGGTGCTTGGCCGCTAAACACTTTGGTATTTCTCAAGCTGCCGCCTGCCTTCGATTCTGAATACATCTCCACTAACGGCTAGAGGAAAGCTGGGCTCAGGGTTATTTCTTAAGATGACATGAAATCTATACCGCAGCTTATTTTTGCTTGTAGCACATGAAGTAAAAATTGAATGAAGAATATGATTACTTCACATTATGCTGAAGGACATTTTGAGGCTCGGTTTTGTCAATACTTGGACCTTATCATGTATTAGATAAAGATAAAGATAAAGTGGTGTCTGCAGTTAATTGGTCGATGAAAATATTAGTTTTTGTTATTCACCTTAGCGTGAAGTCAACAAACAATATTGATTATTCGTGAAATTTCTTTAGCAACCACTTATAACACCTCAGTAGCCAAATAACAGCCATTCAGAGCACCACAGCAACCACCCAAAACACCTTATCAGTGCCTTAAACATTAGAGCACAGCAGCAACAGCCTAGCAACACTCTTACAGGCACTCAGAAAACCTTAGCAGCCACCTAGCAATTAGTTTTTGTTATTCACCTTAGCGTGAAGTCAACAAACAATATTGATTATTCGTGAAATTTCTCTAGCAACCACTTTATAACACCTCAGTAGCCAAATAACATCCATTCAGAGCACCACAGCAACCACCCAAAACACCTTATCAGTGCCTTAAATATTAGAGCACAGCAGCAACAGCCTAGCAACACTCTTACAGGCACTCAGAAAACCTTAGCAGCCACCTAGCAACACCCTAGTAACCAGCCAGAACATTGTAGAAACTAACTAGCAGCTATCCAGAACACCCTATCAATGCTCTAACAACCACTCAGATTACGACATCCTTAGAAACTTCCTTGTAATGTCGCAGTAACCATCCAGAACAGCCTAGCACATGTTTAGCAACCACCTAGCAATGGACTAACAGGCATGCACAACTCCACTGCAACCAGGAAGAAACCTCCCAGAACACCATAGGAGCTTACTAGCAACCACATAGAGCACCACAGCAACAGCCAGCCTAGCAACGGACTTACAGCAACTTAGAAATTATTAAACCACCTAGCAATGACGTAGTAACTACCCAGCAACATGCCTAACAACCTAACAATCCTAGCAACCATGACAAAGCCCCATAGCAACATGCCTAACGACCTAACAATCCTAGCAACCATGACAAAGCCCCATAGCAACTTGCCTAACAATCTAACAATCCTAGAAACCGTGACAAAGCCCATAGCAACATGCCTAACAACCCTAGCAACCGTCACAAAGCCCCACAGCAACATGCCTAACAACCTAACAATCCTAGCAACAATGACAAAGCCCTATAGCAACTTGCCTAACAACCTAACAATCCTAGCAACAATGACAAATCCCTATAGCAACATGCCTAACAACCTATCAATCCTAGTAACCATGACAAAGCCCTATAGCAACATGCCTAACCTAAAAATCCTAGCAACCGTGACAAAGCCCCACAGCAAGAAGCCTAACAACCTAACAATCCTAGCAACCACAACAAAGCCCCACAGCATCATTCCTTACAACCTAACAACCACCTAGGAAAAAAACAGCAACTTGGAGCATCTTAAAATCACCTAGCAATGCCTTAGTAACCACCCAGAACACCCTAGTAACTGCTACGTAGAACACAATATGTCTAACAACACCAGCCACTCAGAAAACTGTAGCAACACTCTAGTAACCACCCATAACATTATAGCAACCAACCAGCAACTATCCAGAGCAGCATTTAAATGCTAACAACTACCTAGATTACAACATCCTTAGAAACTTCTACTAGTATATGCTTAGCAACCACCTAGAAACCCCTAGCAACTGCCTAGCAGCCATATAGCAATGCACAAACAGCCGCCCAGAACTCCACTGCAACCAGCTGGAAACAACCCAGAACACCCTATAAATGCTGCAACAACCACCCACAACACCACTGTAGCTCTCTAGCGACCACAAAGAGCACCATGGCAACAGCCAGCCTAGCAACACACCTAGAAAACATATTAGAAAACACCTAGCACCTAGCAACTGCTTACCAAATACCAAGAACACTTTAGTAATATGCCAAACAACAACAACCTAGTAACCATGGCAAAGCACCATAGCAACCACTCAAAAGACCCAAGTGACCACCCATAACACACTAGTAATCAATGAATAACCACTCAAAACAATGCTGTAACAACCAGAGCACCACAGCAACAACCTAGCAACACACTGATAGCCATCCAAAACACCCTAGCACATGCCTAGCAACCACCTAGCAATGCACCCAGAATTCAATATCAGCTTTCTAAAAAACACATAGAGAACATAGAGCAACAACCTAGCAGCACACTTGCAGCCATTTAAAACACCTTAGAAACTGCCTACTAATGCCCTAGAACCCATTCAGAACACCCAAGCAACACACATCCTAGTAACTGTGACAAAGCACCATAGCAACCACCTAGATGTGTACGGCCACTTAGAAAACTGTAGCAGCTGCTTAGCAACACCCTAGTGGCCACCACCAAAAACATTATAGCAACCAACTGTCAATTGGTTGCCAGAACACCCAATCAAGTATCTATCAGCCACCTAAAAGTGTCTTAGCAACCACCACAAAAAAAATAAAATAAATAAAATTAAAAAAAAACCTAACAACATACTTACGATCACATTAAGGACATTTTAGAAATGACAAATAGTAATCACCCAGAACAACTGTCTAGTTCTGGAACCATCTACTTCTAACCACTATCCACCTACCCTCTTTTTTTCAGTATCCGCAGCTGTTCACTGGAATCCTGTCACCATGGAAGGGTTTACTCCTATATGGACCACCAGGTCTGACCTTTCTGTTTTCTGTTTGTGTAAATCCATTTGTGAAAATATGAATATTCAATCCCTGAATATATAACTAATTTTACGTGTAATATGATCTTAATGTGACGACTGCCTCTCAAAAATCAGGCACAGGAAAGACGATGCTGGCCAAAGCTGTAGCCACGGAGTGCAACACAACATTCTTCAACATCTCTGCATCCAGTATTGTCAGCAAATGGAGGGGAGACTCTGAGAAGCTGGTTCGGGTCCGAAGAGACATTATTTTCTCAGATTTGTGTTATTTTATTGTTTTATGAGATGTTTGGGGGAAAGGTTGTGCTCAGCGAAACACTGATTTTCCTCATGTTATGATCCTCTGCAGGTTTTGTTTGAGCTGGCAAGATATCACGCTCCATCCACCATTTTCTTGGATGAGCTGGAATCAGTGATGAGCCAGCGAGGTGTTGGTCAAGGGTGAGCATGAGCCAGTAACTTTCACTGACAGTAAGATTACAAAACAACCTAAAATCTCACTCCTAGTACACAATCCATAACTAGTAACTTACACAATTTCTGTTTTGCTCTTTACATCTCTTTAAGAGGTGATCACGAGGGCAGTAGAAGGATGAAGACGGAGTTACTAGTTCAGATGGATGGACTGGCACGATCAAACGATCTTGTGTTTGTGCTTGCTGCCTCAAACTTACCTTGGTGAGGAGTGATTGTGAGGAAACAATATAATTTTTTCTTTTGTTATGGTTTTCTTTATAATCTTTCTAATCTGTCTTCAGGGAGTTGGACCATGCCATGCTGAGAAGACTGGAGAAGCGGATACTGGTGGGTCTCCCATCTGCCCCTGCCAGACAAGCCATGATCAGTCATTGGCTGCCTCCGGTTAGTAACACAGGTGGGGTGGAGCTGCGGACAGAGCTGGACTATGACTCACTGGCACAGGTGAGAGAAACCATGTGTGTAGATAGATAGATGGATGGATGGATAGATGTATGGATGGATGGATGGACGGACGGACGCATGGACGGACAGACGAACGGATGGATGGATGGATGGATGGATGGATAGATAGATAGATAGAGACAGGCAGACAGATAGATAGATAGATAGATAGATAGATATAGACAGGCAGGCAGAAAGATATAAAGATAGATAGACAGACAGACAGATAGATAGATAGATAGATAGATAGGCAGAAAGACACACAGACAGACAGACAGACAGACAGATAGATAGATAGATAGATAGATAGATAGATAGATAGATAGGCAGGCAGAAAGACAGACAGACAGATAGATTGACAGACAGATAGATAGATAGATAGGCAGGCAGAAAGACAGACAGACAGATAGATAGATAGATAAGATAGATAGATACTATTGAGACAATTGTTCTGATATGTTCACGTCCTGATATTTCAGAAGACAGGAGGTTACTCTGGGTCAGATATCAGGTTAGTGTGTAAGGAGGCCGCTATGAGACCTGTGCGAAAAATCTTTGATGCCCTTGAAAATCACATTGAAGGTAAGAAATATGCCACGTCCCGCTCTGAACGACATTAAACTGCTGTTTCATCACGAAATCCTGTTTTGCCCACAATTCACAGTCTCCATTACACCATGCATCTTCACAGGTCAGTCCAACATGCCGGTTATTGAACTAGAAACTGTGACCACAGCAGATTTCCTGGAGGTGATTGCTCACACCAAACCGTCAGCCAGATGTCTGATGGATAGATACTCGGCCTGGGAGAAAGAGTATGAGTCTGTCTGACACATGATCTCAGCATAATACATGGACTGTTGTTACAGCAACCAACAAATGTTTTTACTGCACTACTACCTACACTTTTTATAACGACATGCTGTGTTTCTCACTAGAAAAAACATTTTAAAGGAAATATTAAAAACAATTTTAAACTACAGTTTGTTTTCACAGTTCATGTTTTGATTTTGTTTTATTTATTTTAAGTACATCAGAATAAATGCATAGGAAGTGCAGCGTCGTTATAAGGGACAGTTAAACAATTATCAAACTACACAGTACCAATATTACTTTTTTTTTTGTCAGTTTTCCAGTCATTTAGATCCTAAGAGATTTTCAAGTATATGATTGACAGCCTCTGGAAAGCTGTCACACGTCAGGTGAGGTGGCGGGTTAATTTTACCCTCATCACCAGGTCTGTATTTACCTGCAAAAAATTAAAAGAAGATTACTATTATGCAAAAAAAAAAAAAAAAAACTATATTATGAAAACACAATTGCATATTAAGAATGAGGCCTACCAGTTTTCACTAAAATTCCCAGCATTCCTGCATTCTGTGCCCCACCAACATCATCTCTGGCATCCTGTGCAACAACAGTTTGGTTGGTGACAGATTAAATTGTAAGGCAAACTAATTCAGCCATACATTCCATCTTGAATTTCATTAAGGAATTACCTTTTTGTATTCAATATTTCAACAAATATATATATATTTTTAATAGTGCAATATAGTTTTAAAGTATAATCTATCTATCTGACAGACTCACCCAAATATTACAGTCCTATGCATATTCATACTCACGTCTCCTATCATCACAACCTCCTCCGGTGAGCAGTTCAGGTCTCGTAAGGCCTCCAGGAAGAAGGCTTTCTCTGGTTTACCCACCACTGTGGCCTGGGTGTCAGTCGCGTACTCGAGACCCGTCACAAACGGACCCGGTCCCAAAGCCAACCCGTCCTTCCTTTTATAGTATCGTGCTTTATGGATGGCAATGAGGGGGGCACCATCTAAAATGAGTCTGATTAAATGAGTCTGATAATATTAGAAGCAATATTTCAACCACTCAGTGGGAGAATTCAAATATTTAGATGTTGTTTTGATGGTCTATAAATATCTTCCAATATTGTTTACCGGAAGGCTTTATTGAGTGTCTGGTAGTTGAAGTGGTCAGGTGCTAATCCAATCACAACAGCATTAGGATCTGAAGTTTCCAAACCTGCAGCATAGGAAAGTATGAGATCAACACAAACCATTATATGACAAACATGGAAACTTTTTTTTTTAACCCCAAGATCTTCATTTTTTTTCTAAATGAAAAACATGGAAATCAAAGTTGTTGTTGTTGTTTTTTAATTTTCTAAAACAGATTTTTGCCTGTTTTATTTTTTTATTTTTATTTATTTATTTATTTTAATGTCAGTGCTTTACTCATTACTTTGATGCTAGGGTGTATCATGGCTGCTCAAGTGTTGTTAACTGGCAGTGTTGGGAAGGTTACTTTGAAAATGTAATAGGTTACAGATTGCAAGTTACTCTATTTAAAATGTAATAAGTAGTGTAACTTTTCAATTACTTTAATAAAGTAATGTAACTACATAGGAAAGTATGAGATCAACACAAACCATTATATGACAAACATGGAAACATTTTTTTTTAACCCCAAGATCTTCATTTTTTTTCTAAATGAAAAACATGGAAATCAAAGTTGTTGTTGTTGTTGTTTTTTAATTTTCTAAAACAGATTTTTGCCTGTTTTATTTTTTTATTTTTATTTATTTATTTATTTTAATGTCAGTGCTTTACTCATTACTTTGATGCTAGGGTGTATCATGGCTGCTCAAGTGTTGTTAACTGGCAGTGTTGGGAAGGTTACTTTGGAAATGTAATAGGTTACAGATTGCAAGTTACTCTATTTAAAACGTAATAAGTAGTGTAACTTTTCAACTACTTTAATAAAGTAATGTAACTGATTACATTTGATTAGTTTTTGATTACTTTTCTTAATTTCTAATGTTTTCAACTGTTAATCAAACATGTAAACCAGGCAGTGTTAACCTTACAGTAGTACTCAACACTGATTACTGTCAGACTTTCAAAATCAATTAAGTGATAATATTTTTAATTTTAAAGGGGACGTCGGGTGCAAAATTCACTTTTACATGGTGTTAGCATATGAATGTCTTAGCAGTGTGTGAACATAACCACCCTACAATGATAAAAATCCATTCACTTCTTTTTTTAAACCCGAAAAACCTAAACAGTCTCAGTTATCAAGCTGTTTTGATTTTCAGAGCAGTATGACGTCATACCGCTCAGGCCCCACCCACGACCACTGACGAACTGTCCCATATTTGCAGCCCTCAGCCAGTTATACGCTGTCATTTTCTCCGCGCTCGAGCAGCTGTAGCCACAACAATGTCTCGTAAGCAATGCATGTGTTTTGCGCCACCGAATACACCTAAATTCGTTTGTCTGCGCAAATCATTTTACTCCAGACTGCTTTCTGAACGAGGGACAGGTTTTGCTAAAAAGTTAAAACTCAAGGATGGATCAGTACCCACTGTTCGTGATCCAGCTGCACCTCCAGAAGAATTAAATCTCACACTTTATGTCTTTTATGATTACTTGCAAATCGCCTTTGCTCTTCACGGAAGCGAGGGGCGGGGTGAGCAGCAGCTCATTATCATTTAAAGAGACAAGCACCGAAACGGGTCGCTGTGGACAGAGCTGTTTTTGACAAGGTAAAAAGGGTGTTGTTTTTACGACCACTGAGGAATTTTAACCAAAGTATGTTACAGACATTTCATGAAGATCCTAAAGAATCAAACCAACTTGTGGAAAATGGGTGTCCAATGTCCCCCACAGCCTCCACAAAATCCGACTTACTTTGAGATCAGTCTGAGGTTAATTACAGATTTAAAATCATAACAAGTAGTTTAATAGCTATGATGCTGTTTTTGAAATTAAATCTTTGCATAGCTATGACAGGAAACACTGGCATCTACTAATGCTTTGGAAAAGAACAGTTAATCTTAAAAAATACAAAAAAAGTCTATGCATAAACCCAAAAAGGAAATAAAAGATTTATCGAAAAAGCATGTGCCTTATTCTGTGTCCTAAACTCCTGAAACATTTGTCCCTCATATTTTAGAGCAGTCAGTGCATTTTGGGAAAGAAATCAATTAAATCTCTGTGTGTGTGTGTGTATAATGACAAGGGTATGACATAGGTATTACAAGGAGAAGGTGACTTTTCAGGACATTACCCCATGTCCCCACTTTTCAAAACGCATATAACTCACACAGAATGGAGTGTATTGAAAATCTGAAATAGCACAAAGTTTCCTGTAAGGGGTAGGTTTAGGGGTAGGGTTGGTGTAGGGCAATAGAATATACGGTCTGTACAGTAGAAAAACCATTACGCCTATGGGATGTCCCCACTTTTCACAAAAACAAACCTGTGTGTGTGTGTGTGTGTGTGTGTGAAAAAAATTCAGATGTAACCCCTTTGTAATTGTTAACATTTTTATAAGTAGCTGTAATTTAAGTACACATTTGTTCTCAGTAACTGTAACTGATTACATAAATGAACAAGACGCTGACCTGTGAAGTCCTCTAGAGCGCTATCCTCCACCAGCAGTAGGGGGCGCACTGCTCTCTGCTCCAGTAGATTACGGGCCGCTGTGAGCGATGTGAAGATCTCCTGCTCCTGGAGGTCAAAGTTTAACCGATGCAGTCGCTCAAACAGGGTCCTCTTACATTCCTTCGTGGTGTTGGTCACAAATTTTACAGTGACTGGAGCCTGTCTTAATCTGGACAAGTACACGTCTAATTAGTTTCTATGCAATACCAAACATGAAATATCTCAACTACATTACAAATGGCACTGAAATAGTTATAATAAAATGAAATAGTCATTTGCATATTTGGTATGCTGATTTCAGGTTGGCAGACATGTATTTAAGCAGTGTGTTTGAAATAATACCCATTTGTTGATACAGCATACTGTCGATTACTTGATTTTAATTGATTTATTTGTTTTTAATCCATTTTCATGTTGATGATCTGATAGCGATTTATATAAGCCTATAACTTAAATTCAAAAATCAATCTTTTAGTCTATGCTGTTTATTAGTTGATACATGAGCAAAACTTCAAGAAACATTTGAAGTTGGCTTCCCATCCGTTAATCGCAATAAACGTTGTGCTCTGTTTATTTTGATATGAATCTATCAATTTGATATGAAAAATATCAATTTTGTAAAGAAATTCAAACAATACAGATCGCTGTAAAGGTGCCAGTCTAAACGGCAGCGCGGACCGCGGTGAACCGATCATCTCTCCCTCTTTACTACTAGTTACAGCACGAAATAAACATGAATGAACATCAGAAGGTGTTAAAAGAAACCGTACAACTTGATGAATTGAATCATGTCCCATGTAATCGCTCAGTCAGTGTTTCAACAATGGAAAACATTAAAAAGCTTGTAAACAATGTTACGTAACGTAACATTTTCCTCAGTAGATCGTTAGTTGGCTAGAAAATAATAAATATAGAAAGAAGCACTAAATATAGTATGCACTAATTTTAAACTATTCTAGCAACTGACTAGGGTTCCATGTACAATTTGCAGCATTGTGACATGAGTTGAGTTCGAATCGAGAATCTGTGAAATCTGTCCTATTTTTACCTCTAAAATATTTAATCAGACAGAAATTTCTCAGAAATTTCTCTTTGTGAACGCATCTATTAATATATCTGCGCCCCAGGAACTGCAGCATCCTCGATATGAAGAGTCCCACTCAGATCAATGAGAACCGCTTTCAGAGCGCGACGAGACACCATCACTGAAACTCACACACATACAGAATAATATGAAATACACTTCACTCAGCTTTCTTATTATTTATTAATTAGGCTAGTTCATTAGATAGATAGATAGATAGATGATAAAATAGAAAATTAATATTAATATTTGGCTTTGCCTGGGCTGAATGGCAAAAAAAGAGCAGATAAACATGACTGACGATTTAGGACTTTGGGGATCATATTGTCAGTTCCGAGTGTGCAATTAATGCTCTTATTCACATGAACTTTGGATTAAACACAATGAATGTCTTCCAAAACAACATTTCATCTCATCATCTGTGTTTGACATCATTTTAAGGATTTGGAAACCCTACATTTATTTAAAACGAGCTGCCAAACAACAAGAGCTTTAGAAAAGGTAAAGCAGATTGCTTTAAATCATTCAATAATACAACGAACTAAAAGATCGTGTAA
>NW_015629204.1:536822-560104 GCF_001515625.1 Sinocyclocheilus rhinocerous
TAGATAGATAGATAGATGATAAAATAGAAAATTAATATTAATATTTGGCTTTGCCTGGGCTGAATGGCAAAAAAAGAGCAGATAAACATGACTGACGATTTAGGACTTTGGGGATCATATTGTCAGTTCCGAGTGTGCAATTAATGCTCTTATTCACATGAACTTTGGATTAAACACAATGAATGTCTTCCAAAACAACATTTCATCTCATCATCTGTGTTTGACATCATTTTAAGGATTTGGAAACCCTACATTTATTTAAAACGAGCTGCCAAACAACAAGAGCTTTAGAAAAGGTAAAGCAGATTGCTTTAAATCATTCAATAATACAACGAACTAAAAGATCGTGTAAATAGAGTAAGTTAATGTGTTTGAGGACTGTGCCGGTAGATTGCGTTTAGTTTTTTAATAACATGACAACCCGATGTAGACTACAAAAACAGAACATGCTCAGTCGTTTCCAAACGATTTGCACATTTGTATTTTAAACTAATAAGAAAGGATGAACCGATGACTGTTAAAGCATAAAACACAGTTGACCAATAGAAGTTATTGTACACATTTCTATGAACTACACTTACTTCCTGCTTAGGGTCCTTCTCTGGCGGAGTCTTACATTTAGCAGTCCTGAGAAATGCCTGTCGAAAAAGCACGTGCAACTACTTAATAATTAAGTTGTGTTCTATTTGTTTTAGTTTTTTTTTTTTATTCTCTTTTAATATATTATGTGTAGATGTATTTCATTTATTTTTGTCTAAGAGCACACTGGCTTTTCTCGACCCTGGCAGTTTATAATCATTTAAGAGGGTTGTATGACAGATTAGTCACTCAGTGAATGAGAAACATGTTGGATATTTTAATAGCAGATTAAATAGCATTTAGAACAACGATTCATATCTCTTTTACCAATATTAGATTTTTTGTTGTTGTTGGTTTACTATTTACATTCATCCAATGTTCATGATTAGCGCACAAAAATAAATGATTATATATATATATATATATATATATATATATAATCATTTATTTATTAATGAATAAAATATAAAAATAGAATAAATTCTAGTATATGCACTGATTTAAATTTAAGAATATGTATTAATTTATGCCTTTAACATCCTGTCAGATCTTCATTTTTGGGGGTAATGAGGAGCATAATTTTACTGCCAAAAATATTATTCTCTGCCATGATATAAATCCTGGGATTGGAGAAATATAAAGACACATCATCTTCGGTAATAACCATTAAGCATAGATTATAAAAGGGTTAGGCTTTAATCGCTGCTCCGAACATATGGTTGTAATTCAATGTTTTATCCGTGGTCTGGGCTACCGTTAATAAAAAGGTAGTGTAATAGTGATGGAGTAATCTAGTGTTGTTAATGGACTCCATATGCTTCTAATCACTCAGCCGAACATATGTCAAACTCTGAACTGACCTCCTCAAAAATAACATTTAACCATCTGACTGAATAAATGCTGACTGATCTTGGGTGGAAAAATAATTAGAGGTGTAAAGTAGGGATGCACAATGTTATCGGACCAATATCGGAATCGGCCGATAATGGCTTTAAATGTAAATATCGGCATCGGCCCGATATGAAAAAGTATGTCTTGCCGATAAGAGGAATACATTAACTCACATGTGCTCAGAGTGTGCTAGAGATTAGATCAGCTCAGCATTATGGCTCATTCTTGATGCAAAGTTTTGCCTGAATGGTGATTGGATTCACTGTTTTGATCGCTGCATTTAAACTGAGAATGCACTACAGAATGAAGTGTTAGGTGTGTGATAAACAGTAATAGCACGTACAACAGCGGCAGCCTCCCCCGGGTCCTAATGCCCGCTCAGTAAAGAGTTTTAATTCCATAGGGGGCGCTGTTGGCCTACTTCTAACAAAATGAAAGCAAAATACACAAATAATATTTAGACAGTGTTTCTGATTTAATAAAGCAGTAATTGATGCCATAAAATCTTGAGTATGTTTTGATTTAAAGGCTATAGCTTACATGAACAAAAAAAAAATCACAAACACTTAAACTAAATAATTTCATATTTACTGATTTATTCATTAATGTGTAATATGTTCTTTTTTTAAACAAATTATGAGCTCTAAAAGATTTTCAGAATTTGTACAACTCTTTTGCTTTAGACCATTTACAAATGTTAAATCATAAAATAAAATGTTAAGGTTACCACTGCATCTTTCTGGAAAAAAAAAATGCAGTGATTAATATATAGTTTATTTATAGTTATTTTCGAATCTTCAATGTACTGTCATTATAAAATAACTTTATTATTGTTTATTTAATTCTAACAAATAAGTTCTTGTTAAAAACTAACCCAAATTAAAAATAATTATGCATCGGCTATCACCCAAAATGAGTTGAAAATTATCGGCATATCGGCAAAAATCCAATATCGTGCATCCCTAGTGTTTACAAAGCACTTATTACAAAACAAAAAAATGGCAATCTCCAACATACATTAACAGATGAAAAGACAAAACAACTTTATTAAAACCTGAAATATGAAATGACTGGCTCATAAGGGTAGAAGCTACTCTGGTCAAACTTTTCAAACCCTTTAAACCAAATGTGTTGCATATTAAAGCATGATGTCATAACAACACTACATTAACCACATCTTTATTAAAAAATTCAGACTTCACCCATATGTCTTTAAATATATTAAACCCAACTTTTACTTTCCAGGCTGTCTTTGAAATGGAAACACCATACGATTAGCTTTGGGGAACTTAACATTTATTTTAAAAAAAGAAAGAAAAGGAATGAAAACGATATTTCAGGTGCCAGAATCAAACCGTAAGACAGCTGTATGGCTTTGGCAGACCTGTCCCACTGATTTCATCTTGGATGTGACAAAAACAACAAGCACAGACGCAGGAGCTTCTGTAAAGTTACAAAACTGGACAAGAAAAATATTTCCTGGTAATTGTTTCATATAAAACTACCAGAGTACTTACAGCAAAATCATTCAGGGTACAATTTTCAGACATTGGAGAGCAACATATAGAACCACAGACACAAAACAGTCCATTTTCCTTTGCCACATTCCCTGTGTTCCTCATTAGATCCTGATCCACCGCAATCCATCTTCATCCAAACAGTAATAATAAGACGATACACACTGAATTCACTGCTATCAGAGGTACTGTGGGAGGAGAAGAGAAAACATGTTCATATAGAACCATTTCTGATATTACATGAAGACATAGGAACAATATATGGAGCTATTTTTCCCCAGAACGTGATAAAGATCAATGCAAATCTAAAACCCATTACAGTGGCCTGTAGCACGAAGCGAGATAGAGTTGCAGAGTAAGTTTCGAGTTGACGAAACCCGCTCAAAACCAACCCATCTTCTTGAGCCTGAAAACTCTCAAACTAAACCCGAACTTAGCTGGGTAAAAACTGAAACCGGCTTCGTGCTACATGCCACAGGTATGTTAGCAGCTCTATTAATGATTCTTGGAGTAAGTAAACGGAGGAATTAGTAGACATCAGTATTAACACTGTACAGAAGAACAAACCTCTCATGACAGTCCTGACGGAGCGAATAAGGTTCAGAAGTTGTGCTTTAATGCCGGGTTCATCTCCAAATCCTCCAATACCCTGCTCTGCTCCCCAGCCGACTGGAAAATGACGTGTTTGTTAGTCACAGAGCCCTCTGCCATGATATGCATCATGCTATAATGACTATATGCTTGCATATTAGGATGTATATTAGTGCTGTGTTTGATACGACGATGTATCGTCACAGAGATTTGACCACGCTCTCTCTCCACTGTGGATAAACGCGCTTGCTTTCTGAAAACACCGGTTTTAGTTTTAGCTTGCAGTTTAGCGATCTCCAATAGTAAGCAGTGTTTAATAAACAGCTGTTTTTCTAAATTCTGCTGAGGTGAAATTCAGTGCAGTCCAGTCCCGTATCGTGATACGTATCGTGACTTTGCTGGTGATACACAGCCCTAATGTATATCTTTATCATCAAGGACTGAAGGATTATATAGTGTACACATCCCTACACGTACATTTTACTGGAAACATTTTTTTTTTTTGTGACCGTATTCACTGGAAAAAGAGTGTGGTTAATCCCTGAAAAATGTTGCATCTCTAACAAAACATCAGAGGTACAATTAAGGAATATGCATAATGTCAAAGTGCTACTTTTGCTGATATTCCCAGTTGATCTGTATTTTTTAAGACGGAGGAAGAGCGCTTTGCTTATTGCATTTTATTTTATTTATTTTCAGTGCCATCAGATATATTCCCTTTGGGAGAATTTAAGTTATTTATAAAAATCTGATTTATTTTATTTTTTGGCTGAAAGATAATAAAGACAGCCGTGCTGCTGTTATGTACTGTTTTTTGTTTTTTTTCCCCACAAGAACAAATTTCTCAAATCTTTCTCTAGATATGAAGACTTCCTTGCTGAATTTTCCTTTACTGTAAAATGTCTTAAATTTATAAATAATAAGAATAACACATTTCGCATATGATAGTATCGTTCCTACAGATTTCTTTCACATACCTGTGTTTGTATGTATATTCCTTCTAACAAAACATCAGAGGTACAATTAAGGAATATGCATAATGTCAAAGTGCTACTTTTGCTGATATTCCCAGTTGATCTGTATTTTTTAAGACGGAGGAAGAGAGCTTTGCTTATTGCATTTTATTTTATTTATTTTCAGTGCCATCAGATATATTCCCTTTGGGAGCATTTAAGTTATTTATAAAAATCTGATTTATTTTATTTTTTGGCTGAAAGATAATAAAGACAGCCGTGCTGCTGTTATGTACTGTTTTTTGTTTTTTTTCCCCACAAGAACAAATTTCTCAAATCTTTCTCTAGATATGAAGACTTCCTTGCTGAATTTTCCTTTACTGTAAAATGTCTTAAATTTATAAATAATAAGAATAACACATTTCGCATATGATAGTATCGTTCCTACAGATTTCTTTCACATACCTGTGTTTGTGTGTATATTCCTTTCGTGTTATTTTATTACAAATGAAATGAAAAGTTTAGACCCACTGTAATCATTCATATTTTTAACCAGTAATAGTAGTGATTGACGCTATTAAATAACACCGATGTGGAAGTATGGACATTGTGTAGTGATCAAAAATGTCAAAAATGTACTATTTTTATTCTAAATAGCAGCTCTGCAAACCCTTTCAACCAAATTCAAAAACTTCGCTTTTATTTCAAATATACTGATTCATATGTAAGCACATTTACAGTATATGATATTGGTGAAGGGATATACAATGGACTGGTAAAACAACAGCAAACAAGCAGCAATTCTGATTTCTATTAATAACTACTAATAGTCCTTTCAGGCGATGTCAAAAACCACCAATGACATTTTAAAAACAAAAATATGTTATAATCGCTTATGTTAACATTTTCATATTTCTCTAGTTTCCTGTTCATTTAGGAGACGTCAAACCTAGGCTAGCAATCCAGATGGAAATACACATATTTACGCGACATAACAAACCTATCGTCATACTTCAGCATAAAATACAATCCTAAGGACTTACTTTTACTGAGAAACCTCTCTTCGTGCAGAACTGCGATGGCATTAGTGAATAATATCGCCGTCTGGATCAGTGCGTACAGCGTGAACGCCATGTTGGCACTATTGTGCGTGCTGACGTAAAAGAGCTTGCGTCGCGCGGAATTACGTCACAGACGCGCCGCGAGAGGCTTAGATTGACAAGAGTCAAAAAAGCAAAGTTTAACTATTAAATAGTAGAAACAGTATTATAGTTCGAATTGAGCCATGTACTGTACCCACCAAACAAATGAATCACGTGTTCATTGTATATGTACTCGTACATAATTTTCCGAGACATTGTAGATGTGTGTGTGTATATATATATATATATATATATAATCGCAGCATTTAAACCAAAGACTATAGATTTAAACACTATTAAAATAAAACATTATTATAATATGCAGGAAATAATTAATAAAACGAACAGCCTATAGTAACCGAATTATATATTTCATGATATATTTAATAATTAAATTACAGATGTAATATAGCCTATTTGAAAAATAATAGAACAAGTCTTGTAGGTTTAATTAAACACACATACAAAATCAATGTAAACCCTAAAAATGCACACAAATACTGTTTTATATGTGTAATATCACTCATTTTCTTTCTTTACTCCCAAATTGTATTATGCTTGTGTTTATCAAAGTGGCACTTTCAAAAATAAACAAATAACTAGTCTTTTTCATATGATAGACTTTTAATTATCCACATAAATAGTAGAGAAACTACAAGAACATATTTAAAGACATTTGCATGAACGGTTAATAATAACATTTTAAACGTGTGTTTATGTCAATGTTGTATTTAAACAGGCAAAACATGAAAAAGTGTACACGCTTTCAGACAGTTCTTAGACATCAGCTAATATCATTGTACAGTTTGCTGTTATCAATAAACCAGTGAATGCATGGGTAATAAATAAACTTAAATAAGTTCATAAATAATCAAAGTGGGGTTACTGTACAGGAAATACGTCAAATGAGCTCTAAATCATTGGTAGATGCATTGAACTGTGCAGTGTATCAGTTTTGGTTAGATTGAGAGATGGACATCGATGAGGTGGTCTGTCAATGGCAGCGTTCAACATCTGATCCGGTCGAGAGGCTGCTTGATGATTCCTCATAGAGATGGGGATGATTTAAGCTCTTTGTGTCAAAAGATGTTGAGAGCAGCTTGATTTTGTTTCAAACGAATTTACCTAAAACATACAACGATTGATATAGTCACTAGGATTTCTCGGAATAATCAAGAACGTCAAACATAGTGCTGTTTGTAACATAAAGTCTATTTTGCTGACAAATCATGAAGCTCATATTAAATCTGCAATAGATTTTACTGAATGGCCACACATTATGTTTCTCGTTTGATGAAATAACTTTGATACTTACCATTTAGCTTTTGTTTAGATGTGTCCCGACCTTTTCTTTTCTGATGATGTTTGCGTATGGAATCTACAAAAAAAAAAAATAATTTTTAATGAAATGAATGAATTTAAAAAATATGGAATCAGTTAATACTTGGATTCTCCATCAACAATACAACATTTCTATCTAGAGAAGGGATGACACTAAATTTGCTTAATAAATTAATGTTTAATGAAAATTTGTGTCCTCCTTAATATTTTTTAAAATGTAGTAAATGCACTATTTTCTATATTATAATACATTCAAAAAATTGGGCTCAGGTATTTATTTAGTTATTTTATTTGTAACTTTTGTTTTTATTATTATTATTTTCTTTTTAGCCTCTTCTGCTCACCAAGGCTACATATATTTGACCAAAAATACAGTCAAAACAGTAAAATCATGAAAGATTTTTATTATTCAAAATAACTGTTTTGTATATGAATATACTGTAAAATGTAATTTATTCCTGCAATGCGCAGCTGTATTTCCAGCATCATTACTCCAGTCTTCAGTGTCACATGATCCTCCAGAAATCATTCTAATATGCTGATTTGCTGCTCAAGAAACATTTCTGATTATTATCAATGTTGAAAAAAGTTGTGCTGCTTCAATTTTGTGGAAACAGTGATACTTTTATAACATTATAAATGTCTTTACTTTCTCTTGTATTCATTTAATCCGTTCTTACTGAATAAAAATATTACTTTCAAAAAAATAACACAATAGGTCACTTAAAGTCCATGCTGTCTTTAAATTAAAAAAATACAGTTTAGCTGTGACTACATTCACAATTCACAAGGCCTCTTATCTTGTATGTTATGGCTTAAATATGTGCTGATACGACACCAAAAGGAAGCTTGCATCTTGCAAGCATCATTACGTATTCATCTCTATAGTTTTCTGCATTACAGAAGTTCAGCTTTCAATCTGTCACACTGTAATCTCTCATATATGATCTCCCCTGGCTTGACGGATGGTGTTGAACTGAGAGAACACACAGTGGCAGTCTGCCAGCATCATCCATGTGTTAAAACACAGATGCCCCAGTGATTGATGCCGCAGCGCTATGCAATGTTGAACCAGTTCTAGACAACAAAAGATTACGAGACACCAGATCCTGCTGCTAGTCTGCTGGTTATCTTACATTTCCACTGTAACACAGATTTAGCCTGCTACAGCAGATTACTAATATAAGAGGGCTGCATGTGGGAGATTCGCGAGTAAATTAATCAGATGGGAAATGATGAGCTTATTGAAAACTCCTTACCATCTGTAACTGCTGCACTATTTCTTCCCTGTAAGCCAGTTCTCTCTTCATTTGGTCCTGAAAGTTATCTGTAGGATAGCCAAATACGGAATATTAAAAACAAAGGCATCTTATGGGTCACCTGAGTTCATATATAAACCCTTTTACAGGTATGTAGTGGCCTACACGTGCTTTTCTTGGGCTTACTTTTAAAATGGCGCTTTATGGAGTCATACCGATTTATTGATCAGATAAAGCAGGTTCTCTGAGTTTCACATGCTGAATCATGATGATACTGTAAAACACATGAAGTGAAAGTAAGGACACTTACGGAAAACTGGAAATGGAGAGCTGCCTTTCAGAGCGTGAAACTCCTGCTCCAGTCTCCGCCGTAAATCTATCTGTTCAAGGAGAACTTTCTGGAGTTCCTCTGAAGGACAGATTACACGATAAATCAAGATCAGACGCTGAGCTGCGCTGAAATATCAACTGTTACATCTAGAGCAGTTACAAAAATGCATTTGAAGCATTTGGCACTGCCGTTCAAAAGTTTGGGGTCAGTAGTTTTTTAAGTTTTTAAAAGAAGTCTCTTCTGCTCACCAAGGCTGCAGTTATTTGTTTCAAAATACAGTAAAATTGTGAAATGTTATTACTATTTATAATACCATTTTCTTTTTTAGTATTTTGTAAAATACAATTTATTGCTGTGATCAAAGCTGAATTTTCAGCATCTCCAGAAATCCTTCTAATATGCTGATTTGCTGCTCAACAAACAGTTCTGGTTATTAGCATTGCTGAAAACAGCTGCTTTGATGAATAGAAAGTTCAAAAGAACAGCATTTATTTCAAATCAAATCATTTGCTACTTTATAAATGCATGTACTGTCACTTTTGATCAAATGAATGCGTCCTTGCTGAATAAAAGTATTATTTTCTTTCAAATAAAAATCTTACTGACCCCATTAAAGCAATAAGCCCCAAGAAGCCGTGGTTTACAGTGAATTTATAACAGCTAAGGGGCGTTGTTAGGCACGACGCGAAGCGAATTATAAATTCACTGTAAACCACGGCTTCACGGGGCTTATTGCTTTTATAACGGTTATTAAATAGGTTTCACAAAATAAAACAGAGCCTCAGCCAATCAGAATCAAGGACCGGAACTCTCCGTTTTATAATCTTTAATAAAGTCTTTGCTTGTTATCTCACCTTTTTCCATGTTCTCAACATCCTTCTTGAGCGATACGGGAGAGTCTGTGTCTTGACTTTGGTCTGCTGAGCAGAAAAAAGAAGATAAAAAAATTTAAAAAAAACCTTGAGGATTTATAACACATTGCAAGCATCCATTCATGACAGTTTCAATAGAGTTCATGTGAAAGACTGACACACGGCATGCAGTTCTACCAGCAACCGGTAGATGTCAGTCTGACATCAGGAGATTTCAGACAAACCTATTTGACTTATAAAGTCAAATAGAAAATACAGTGCTATTTTGCTGGGGTGAGGAAATGGTATTCATTTATCGTGAATATGGTATGGCTGCATATTTACTGTAAAGACATAATACTATGAAAAGAATATAACTCGCTCAACAAAATATCTGATTAGTGCATTCAAATAAACAGCCCTTGCAATATGCCAATATCCTGAAATTGTGAAAACAGCTGATTTCTTTAATGTTACTGCACTATTGAATCAGGAAATTATTCGAAACAGTTTTGATTGCAATCCTTAGGAGTCGGTACGTCTGCGCTGCACGACGGCGTCTGTGTTTTTGTGTCTATATCGCAAATGGCTCAAATGAAGTGATCCAACACGTTGGTATAATCTTCCCCTCATTCGACTCTCTCTCTCTCTCTCTCTCTCTCTCTTCTCTCTCTTCTCATTTCCCGTCTTGCCTCCTTAAGCCGAACAAGGCGTTCCTCATTTGGAAAGCGGTCTTGTTCTCGCTCTCCTCCTCTCTCTGTCTCATTTGACAAGCAAATTTGCAGACAGTGCCTGAGGATAACAACCTCGTTTGACAGTCAATTAACCGTGAATAGTCAAAGCCAAGGCAGTTTGCATTATATAAATGGAAAATTAGATTATTTTTTTCCTCCCTCCCAAGAAACAGAACTATCTTTAAGACACTGCCGTTAGACTCTTTGGAAAATCAGAAGTTCTAATCACGTTTCCCAGTAGCCCCTCGGAGACATTTAGCAATCAGGCAAAGGTGGTTTCATTTAATTTGTTTCATGTAATTTTTTCAAATATATTATACGTTATATGAGGAGATCATTATCGGCTTGATAATATAAATGTTGCCGTAGATGTCATAAAACACCTTTAATGTCTTTCTGACAGATAAAAGGCAATAAGCTATGATCTTTCTAATGGAAGATTTTGCCAGGCAAAAGGCAATTATTTCCGTCTGATATTGTTCAAATGGTGATTGTCACCTTCCTGGCGTTGAGCTGATTGTCTTGCTGAACTGTTATGGCTCCCTACAGAACACATTTTCCCAATGACATTGTGGAGAGAGCTGCTCCATTTTAAGAGTGCGGCGAGAGTATATTCTATCCCGTATCTTTTATATTTAGATTAATCCTAATATCCTTGCAGGGATGGGCTAGCTGTGCTGTGCAAATGATTTCACAGCCCTCTTGCTGTAAGTGGCGGATGTAAAGCGGAGATAAAGTGGCACGCGTTCTTACTTGGATTCTCACGCCAGTATTCGGGCGCCGACGTTTCTGTCTCTGGGACAAAAAAGCTGCTCTGCTCTTTGCTGTCATCTGAATGAAAAAATTCAAATGTGAATACATGCACACCGATGAATTGAATGTTAATGTAAAGGTGTAAAATTGTATTGTCTTTGTTAATTATCAATTAGTTTGTATGTAGGTATATATATATATATAAATATGATGATAAAATGCATGGAATAATCACATTGCAATTTCCACATTCATTATATTGCAACAACATTCACTTCACATTAATTTCTCACCTGAGATGGTGTTTTTGTTTTTGTTTGCATATGCCGGCAGCCCATCGTTTCTGCTCTTGTGAGCCTGCAACCATAAAACACCAGCGATGTCTGATTAGAACTGATTCATAACACCAGGCCAAAGGTTGAACATAGAGCAACAAAATATATCAGCCAGCCAAAAGCACAGAATTGATTACCCTTGAGCACGACATCGCTGTTATGTCTTATATATGATCCTGATGTTTGTTTGGCTTTGTCGTGCTACCGAGTTCCTCTAGATAAATCAACACGCGTGAGGCTAATTGCTAAAGAATTCCCGTTTCGATCCCTGTCGCTCTGTCTGTTAATATAGCGTCAGAGGGTTAAAGATTAAAAGGGCTAATAGGCAGAAGTGACAAAGGGGAGCAAACATAATGTCGCCATTAAACAAAACACGACTGGGCTTATTAGAAGGGATCAAAGAGCTCTGAATATTTCATTTCTGCAGGGAACACAGGCTATCAATCTTGTTATGCATATGGCCCCTGCCAGCCAATGGCCCGCATTTAAATAATTAGTTAAAGTGCCTGGAGGGAATATTTACATTTCTGTACGCGCCGCTTTCCTCCAGAGAGCCGTGAACGGGGCTGGGGACTTTGAGGATGGTGGGCGGACTGACAGCGAGGCCGGGTTTGTCCTCTGCCGAGGTCTCGGCGGGAGCACTCGGGAAGGAGGGCGGTTCTTTGGCCTGCTGTGGTTCCCCCGCGCTGTTGTCGGGAAGCCCGCACATGTGCAGGGGCGTCTGCGCCGCTCGGCTGCCGAAGTCCTCCTGCTCCTCGTCCTGTTTGGTCTCCACGTCCACTTCCTGCTCCTCGTCGCTCTCTCCGCTGTCGTAGCTGCAGCTGGTGCCAGGAGAAAGGTGCCGCTCCGGACCGAAGTCCTCCAGGCTGCCGTGGAGCTTGGCGATGCTTTCCGCGTCTTTGACCACTGGCCGGAAGGCGGAGTGGTAACTGGCCTTGCGGGCTTGCAGCGAGGGAGCGTCTAGGAGTTTTAGCCATCCCTCCGGGGCGGGGCGGAGGTCAGAGGTCACGCGCGGACAGTCGCTCTCAAACAGCCCGGATCTAGGGTTCGCTTCCAAACCCGAACCGGCATCACCTTGTTCAGACAGATCCAAAAAGGCTTGTCTGAGGGACGGGCTCTCTGTGAGCGAGGAAAGGGCATTGGGTTGGGGTTGGAGGTAAGTGGGCACCGGGATACCCCCAGTTGCCCTCGGGGGCCAAAACATGCAGAAGGGAGGATAAAAAGCATCCTTTCGGCCGGGCCAAAGGAGCCCTGAGAGGCCGCTGTTTTTCTGTCCGTTGGTCGCCTCGCTGTCGTCCTTCTTCTGCGGGCACAAGCCGAAGGCTGGGAAGGTGTATGGGCTTGGGAATAGCGACGTTGTTGGGAACTTCTGCAACATCCCGAAACCTTTGCTCGGGACCGGGATGACCGGGTAACTGCGCGGGGCCTTTCGGGGCGAGAGGCCGTTGCCGTCCAACTCATCGTCGTCCTCGTACCGGCCTCTCTTCTGGGCCAGTTCTGGAGAAATCATGTGGGGCAGAACCGAGTTCACAGCCTTGACGGAGCCCATGGACGAGCAGTTGGAGGACGGAAGCGCCCTCTTGCGACTTCCTCCGTTAAACATGGCTTTTACATCCTCCCAGGCAAACAACAGGTCCTCCGGTGCCGTTTTGTCTGACAGTTTAAGGTGCCGACGCCAGGAGTTGAAGTTGGCGGCGTCTGGCTGCGTGTACTTGGCCTCGGGTGTGCGGTGCGAGTGGAAGATGAATTTGTTTGGGGAGAAGTACATATTACAGTAGGAGCACTTGATGCATTTGGCCCGGGAGCTGTTGTAGCGCGCCGGGATGAAATTTCCCCGGGAGCCCCAAGCGCATTCGTGCGTCACGTCGAACGCGAAGTTGTCTGGCAGCTTGGGTGGAGAGTTCTCTCCCAGGAAAGACTTGCACAGCCGCTCTGCCTCCCGTTTGGTGATCATGCCGCAGCGGCGGGAGGAGATGGGCATGGCGCCTGCCCGTCGCAGGATCTCCAGCTGGACCGGGGTGCACTGCACGCAGGTGATGCCCAGAGCCACTCGACGATTGTGGATCTCGTTGTAGCTGTAGTTCTTTAACAGGGTGTTGGATATCTGAGCCAGGCATAAGCGCTCTTGATTGTCAATCACCAGCGAGACAATAGGCACCCCGTAGAGGATGACATGCCCAACTTGGTTGGGCTTAAGCGAGGATCTTGGAGGCGTGAGCGGCTCCTGCTGGAATGAACTCGGTGGGGTGGCCATCACAATGTTGTTTGGTCCAGGCAGAAGACTCTTTTCCATTCTTTAGAGACCAATGAGTGGAGGTGTTCGTCTGTAAACACATTTAAAAGGTTAATTTAGCAAAGAATATAAAGGAATCAAAAGAAAAAAAGATTCAGTTGTATTAATTAATTTATGCACAGTATAAAGAATATTACTCTGATAATATGTAGCTATTACCAGATGTGGTATTAAATAGAAACCAGATTTTTTATTTCGCTATACCAAAAAAAACGAGAATTAAACAACTTGCACAATTACTGTGAAGCTTTTTTAACATGACACATTGCTTGCAGAATATGATGCGGGTGAAATAAAAACTCACAGAACGAGACAAAAATAACGATGACGTAATAAAACCCCATTTAAAGAACGAGAGAAAATAAAGATGCTATTCAATATGCTCGCAAATTAAATAAAAAGGATATATATTTAAAAATATACAAATAAATGAAGAACTAAATCACTGTGCGAGCAACATGCAGTGATTAATTTTATTCTTTAAATACTCTGAAGCATGCACGAACACTTTTTGTCTCTGTGTGAAAATGCAAAAAGAAAAAGCGTGTAATGCTTTTAATTATTTTAAAATGTTTTGATAACTTTATGTGGGGAAATAACAATGTAACGAAATGTGTAGAGTTCAAGCAGATTTTCCTGTAGAATGTTAGTCGGCCTCACCGTTCTGTTCCGACTTTTTCCACACAGAATATAGAACGTCGCTTTTTAGGTTTTAGGTAATGTATCATAGCTATAATAGCCCAATGTTAGCCAAAATAATAATAATAATAATAATAATAAATGTACCATAAAAATGTATTTGTATCCACCACACTTTCACTTTTTTACTCCGAGAACAAATGTCTCTTAAAAAGCCTAAACCTGAACAAAAACACGTAATTTTTAGACGGACTCGGAGACGATAAAAAGTTTGTATTTGTCTTACCTCCGCGCGCTGCAGGAGATGTCCAAACGCTACAGAATTCAAATCATGTCGCAGCCTATTCCACATCCAAAATTGGAAATGTGCCTTCGAAACGGTCAAGGAGAGCGCGAACTTTATAAATACAAGCACGATAAATGGCCAATATCACGACAGGCTCCTTTATCGAGTCCAGCACCAGTAGTAAGAGCAGAGAAAGCGCGAATAAGCGCGCGTCTCACACACTGGCTCTTATTGCCGGAGCGCGTTGTGAGTGATTGGCGTGGCTCTGCCCCTCTGAAGAGCCAATGACGCTTCACTGACTGCCACTCAAACGCGCCTCGAGTTCCCATCTGAATTAGAGGAAACAGCTCCCGAGATCCAGCCGTGTGCAATCGGTATAATAGCATGGAGAAGAAGAGAAATTGTTTCATAAATAAAGCCTGTTACTTTAAAATATTAGAACTTAACGCGCCGAAAATATGTAGCCCAGACCAAAACATTTTCTCACAACATTAATAATGTAATTGCACGTTTTTATACTAGGTTTTATATTAAAGCTTGAAACTAATTGTAAGCCTAATGTATTATAGCTACTGATAGGGTGATGTAAAATAGCTAATAATTAAAACTATTTTATTTAGTCGATTATTATCGACTAATTATTTTAGTCGATTTTAACTGTTTATTTGTTTTTGTTTTTCAAGTAGCCTATGGCGTTTACAGTTTGATTCCTCCGCTTTAAGCATCCAATCACATTGTTTTTAAAGCAGTAAAAGTAGCCCAATCATTTTTAAGTGTGAGGAGCAGTCAGGTAGGCTAGTTGTTTAGTATGGCTTAATGCTTTATCATTTCGTTATCAGCATCTGCAATCGTCCAAACTGTCATGCCATATTGAGCCAATTTCCACGCATTCATAAATCAAGCGAAAGGGGACAAATGTCGGCATTAGCCCAATGTTAGCCAAAATAATAATAATAATAATAATAATAATAATAATAATAATAATAATAATAATAATAATAATAATAATAATAATAATAATAATAATAATAATAATAATAATAATAATAATAATAATAATAATAATAATAATAATAATAATAATAATAATAATAAATGTACCATAAAAATGTATTTGTATCCACCACACTTTCACTTTTTTACTCCGAGAACAAATGTCTCTTAAAAAGCCTAAACCTGAACAAAAACACGTAATTTTTAGACGGACTCGGAGACGATAAAAAGTTTGTATTTGTCTTACCTCCGCGCGCTGCAGGAGATGTCCAAACGCTACAGAATTCAAATCATGTCGCAGCCTATTCCACATCCAAAATTGGAAATGTGCCTTCGAAACGGTCAAGGAGAGCGCGAACTTTATAAATACAAGCACGATAAATGGCCAATATCACGACAGGCTCCTTTATCGAGTCCAGCACCAGTAGTAAGAGCAGAGAAAGCGCGAATAAGCGCGCGTCTCACACACTGGCTCTTATTGCCGGAGCGCGTTGTGAGTGATTGGCGTGGCTCTGCCCCTCTGAAGAGCCAATGACGCTTCACTGACTGCCACTCAAACGCGCCTCGAGTTCCCATCTGAATTAGAGGAAACAGCTCCCGAGATCCAGCCGTGTGCAATCGGTATAATAGCATGGAGAAGAAGAGAAATTGTTTCATAAATAAAGCCTGTTACTTTAAAATATTAGAACTTAACGCGCCGAAAATATGTAGCCCAGACCAAAACATTTTCTCACAACATTAATAATGTAATTGCACGTTTTTATACTAGGTTTTATATTAAAGCTTGAAACTAATTGTAAGCCTAATGTATTATAGCTACTGATAGGGTGATGTAAAATAGCTAATAATTAAAACTATTTTATTTAGTCGATTATTATCGACTAATTATTTTAGTCGATTTTAACTGTTTATTTGGGGGGGTTTTTTCAAGTAGCCTATGGCGTTTACAGTTTGATTCCTCCGCTTTAAGCATCCAATCACATTGTTTTTAAAGCAGTAAAAGTAGCCCAATCATTTTTAAGTGTGAGGAGCAGTCAGGTAGGCTAGTTGTTTAGTATGGCTTAATGCTTTATCATTTCGTTATCAGCATCTGCAATCGTCCAAACTGTCATGCCATATTGAGCCAATTTCCACGCATTCATAAATCAAGCGAAAGGGGACAAATGTCGGCATGTCATTTTTTCCTCATTATGAGGCTGTAGGTACTGAATCGACCACAACTGAGAATAAAACTAATCGCTTGATGCCGATGACACGTTGTCCGACAAACTGTCTCATCAATAACATTCCTATAATAGCAGGTGCGCTATTGATCCGACTATGAAAAATTACAATTAAAAATGGCATAGCCTATTTTTTTGCAGAAGAAAAAAAAAACTTCGCTACAAAGGATTTTTATTTTAAATGTCGGCGTTAGGAGTTATTATAATGGTATTGCACGTAATTATAATAGGAATATTGGGCTTAATTGTGACGTTTCCATTTTGCCTTGATAATAGAATTAGTACAAAAGGTCAAGTGTTTTGAAAAGCCAAGTCAAATTGACAGGAAAGAGAGGGTCCCATCTGCAGCCCCCTAAACCTCATTTAGATCCCATCCCGCTGGCTTTTGTCTCCCAATAGCCAAAGAGCACCTCATAGGACCCCCTCAACCCATTACAGGAATATGAAAAAATATGATATGATAGATACACTTTAAATTAATTGCTAACACTGTAGAATAACACTCATTGAGTTTTTAATTTTTTAATAAACATTACCTCATATGCTTCAATAATTGTACTATTAAAATGCCATACAACTTTGGTTGGTATTTTCATGCATATATTCGCATTTTGAATTTATATCAGCTATGCTTATGTCTTATATAAAGTGAAAAACTGCCTTGTAATACTAATTATAACAGAGACCAGTTGAACTATCCATTGAAAATGTTTCTGTTTATTAGACCGCTGATGATGACAACTATTCATGCTGAACAGTTAACATGTACGCCTTAAATCATAATGCATGTGATACATTGAACTTCATCTATATGTATACGCTAACCCTACTGTGAAATTAATCATGCGTTTAAAAAATTACTTGTGTGACCTGTCGGGGTCAATACAGAGGAAAAAAAGAGGGGGGACCTAATAGCTACAAGAATAGGACATTACACACCAAATCCATCATCTAACCAAATATACCTCAGGCAAACTGTAGTGTTTTAAAAGCAAATGAAACGTCTTCACTTTCCAAAGCAGGGTTACTGCAATGAATCCTGCTCTCTTTAAAGACTCCTCTCTCTGACCTATAATTGTCATGAACAGAAAGTCCCACAGTACACTGTACACTGGCCTACATTATAATCCTTATTCAATGCTGGAGGTCTATCTGAAAATTGCGAGACTAAATGCCGCTTGGTCTGTGAAGACTTATAATAGGAATTATAAGTCATTATAATTATCAAGCAATATCATTTAAAGACAATCTCATCAGACGTAAAGATGTTTTGCCCTCGATTGTTTAGTCTTGATTGCATGACGTGCATGAAATTGTTACCTGCATATAGTTCAATATGCTGGCTTCCAGTAGTCTATAATGGACACCGCATATGTTATTACTGTAAGGTAATCAGACTCCATGCATCTTTTGATTGAACAGTGATACAGAAGACAGCATCCGACAGGTAAATAGGGCTAGAAGTCGATACAGTGTGGTGCCACCCATAGCTTTTATGGAATTGTGAAATATGTATCATTTAATTACATTTTAAAGTTGCAATAATCAGCAAACACAGAACTAATGGAGACCGTGTGAAAAGCAAATAAGTTTTTTGATTCATTTAAACATTCCTCAAATGAAATGTTAACTATTACAAATAAATAAAATTAATATCTTTTATAATTAAATATAATAATTGTGTTTACATATCTGAGATATGTTGTGGCAGTGTGTGTTGGTGCACAGACCTTTTCCTAAACTCAGGAGAATCGTGTTTTCTAGCTGTTTTCAGCTCAGCTTCTGCAGCACCAGTCAATCCCTGAAACGGTCAGAAACATATTTTAGCCTCGAACAGTCATACATTACAGGATTTTTAGTGTCCTTCATGCCTCACGGGAGCTTGATTGATGGCTTCATTCGCGTTCATGAAATTATAATAATCTTTTGTAACACTAGTGACCTTCTTGACGAAAAAAATAAATAAATACGATACTATTTACGACTATTTCTGGTTGAAATCAACGGTTTGAGATTAAAACCACGAACCACTTTATAAAAGTTTTTTTTTTTCTGTCTTAAGCTCCTCCCATTCATTGAATGCTAGGATGTAGGTAAAATATGCGGGCCTAAAAAAATAAAATAAAATAAGAATATAACCTGCAATCGCAGTACCTTCAAGGAAGTTCTTGAGATTAAAACCACGAACCACTTTATAAAAGTTTTTTTTTTTTTCTGTCTTAAGCTCCTCCCATTCATTGAATGCTAGGATGTAGGTAAAATATGCGGGCCTAAAAAAAATAAAATAAAATAAGAATATAACCTGCAATCGCAGTACCTTCAAGGAAGTTTTGTTTATAATAAGACATTTTCGTTTTAAAAAAATGGTCCGACAAATAAATGCACGACAAAACAAGACAGCTGCCTTTATATAAACCTGCTTATATTAATGTATAGCATAAACAGTTGAACATCTCGCAATAGGTATTTGTCTACCACTAATTGTCTACTACAAATGTAAACATTAATAATCAATTGCCGTTTTAAATGTTTAAGTAAAATCAAAGTGATTCAAACGTTATAACCTCAGTGATCGTTGCACTTTTTGTTTTCGGCCACTTTATATCCCATTGAATTACTATGACGGAGATTGATCTGAAAACTGAAAATCCATAAATCCGAGTTACGGACGATCCTAAAACAATTGGACTAAAACGTTTTTGAATGGAATTTGTTACAAAAACGATAAACATTCTTGAACTTTCAGGCAAACACGTTCGTACCAAATTGTATGCTTGTATATGCTTTTTTTTTTACTATTCTAGAGATGAATTTGACAGATATTTAACAAATGTTTTCAACCAGGAATAATAGAAAACAGAATACACTTAAAATACTATCAGCTTTGATCATAATCCACAACTGACGTCGATGTTGTGCTTTTGTTTTTGTTTTGTTTTTCATATAACGAATAAATAAGAAATTAAATGTAGGCTTATATAAAAGGCAAACACGACTACCCGGTCATTAAAGACGTTGTTTTAGATCTGAGGCAATTTTGAAAACTTTAAAAACGCATTCAGAAAGCTGAGGCTCTTACCTTACACGCAGCACGCGATAGCGGCGTGTGTCGCGCTTCTGCTCTTTTGTAAGATATTCCAAGTACAAGCTTTAGCGATGCAGCTCTGATGCTGTCGTGCTCTATTGAATCACTCTGAGTCGACCGCGCGAGGCACGAGAGCAAATATAAAGGCATCTGCCGCGCATTGCTCTTGCGCTCTGGAGACCAGCTTGAGAAATGTGCTCATTGTAGCCGGTGCTGTCAGTGAACTTCACATCCCAAAGAATCTCAGAGAGGTGGGGCTTTTTACAGGATCAGAACATGGACAATGGCATATCATGTTTGATCTTTCCCGTCTGAAAGTTGTGAAGGAAACTATCTCGTTTTTACAGATTGGCGACTGAATCTTGGTAAAGATAATCTGAAAAGTGTTGCCATTGTCAATGAGATCTGAAAACTTTATTCCTTTGTCATTAAGAACATTTTATAGAAACTAGAAAACAAAGACATTAATCATTTTTTGCACACTCTCGGGAATTACCCACAGTACATTTTTGTGTAAATGTATTTGAAAGTGAGTTTGTCATGTAGACCGGGGCTAGTTGTCACACTTTCTGAGGGTAAGTTTATGTTTGAAAGTCACATTTTTCTATAGACACAAACCCTAGAATCTTGAGGGGGAAAATAAATGATTTTTTTATTGGAAAATTTCACAGTTATTGGCAAAGAAAAATAAAAAATTGCTCTGAAACACTGTATGGGGTAAGTTGTCACACTGCATATTGTCATCAAATGAAAAAAAAAATCAATAGTGCAAAAACCTAAAATGTAACTTATGAATTTATAAGACAGAAAGGACCAAATTCAGCACAATTATTCTAATTTACAGTTTAAAACTTAATGTCTAAAACCAACATCTCTTGGAGAAAAAGAGAAACATATATGAATGATAATTAAACATCACAATCAGCTTCCTTTACTGGGTTTTTAATTAGTGTCTTAGCAAAGCAGAGTAACCAATGACTGTCATTTACACTGTCCGGTGAGCCTGAGCTCCTGTATCCCGCTATTAAACGAATTAACTACATACTTCAATTCAACTCAATTCGTCAAGACACACCACAGTGAAGCTATTTAATGGAAATAAGACAAAAAAAGACCAACTGTATATAACCTACAGTATATACCTCATTTTAATGAGTATAATTGCACTGTATAAAGTCAGAATGTGCATTTGTTACGTTTATGATGTATTTAAGGTTATTTCTTGGCATCTATGGTTCTTTGCATTGCACAAAAGGTTCTTTATAGTGGAAAAAGGGTCCTTTAGATTATTGAAATGTCATTTACACTAAGAAAGAATTGTTCTTTTAAGAACTGATCACTGTAAAGTTCATTAGGGACCAGAAATGGTTCTTCTATGACATTGCTGTGATAACCTTCTTGGAAGCTTTGTTTTTAAGAGTGTGACCCTTGAAATGGACTTTTGTTGGTGTAATAGTGTGGTCAGGATGATTCATTCATGTTCAATAATATTATTGATGCTGATGCTGTGTTGATGCTGCCACATCTTAAACATGGTTTACGTTTAAAAGATACAACTTTTATATATAATGCATACTTGAAATCAACAACATTGATTATAAATGGAATACCATTATAGACATTCAGATGTAATATTCTAGATATGGCATAGATGCTAATGTTGTAGAAGTTCTACAGCTTTATGCTTATGTATTTTCAAAAATTCTGATCTATGAAAAGCAGTTTAATTCAGTGGGAAAAAGTCACTTAACTTAAAAATATAAAATATTGTTCATGTGGCAACATGCAATTAACTGATTTTGATTGAAGTAAAACGTATATATTTTAACCGAATCACCTTAAATACCAAGATTAAGTCAGTTTAGGGTAGAAATAACTTAATGTAGCAACTGCATACAGTCAATCCTCACTGTCTCTATCATTACCTTTTTTGCATTCATTTTTAGACTTTTTAACTCTAAATAAATTTTTGTCCTGTAAATCCATCTTGTAAGACATCCATAGTTGTCATTTCTAACTGAATAAATTGGTGGTGGTACAACTCACCTCGTGTCACAATGTCCTTCAGTCTTCTCATACAACATTAGTCTGAGATCTTTGAACTTAGAGCAACTTACATATCACCAGATACATTCAAAGTATAATCATACCAAAGAACCCAACACTACCGTGTATATATTGCATGTGGGATTATTCTCATGTTTCCTGAACGCTGTCCGGACAGTGAGAGGTTGCAAAGGTCATAAAAGTATCACAGGGTGAATCAGTTAAGCAAAACCTCCTAACCTCCACTTCCTTAATTACTATGCCGGTTGAGAGCCAGGCCTTTTATTGCCTTCATCATTAGCTCTTTCCAGCAGTCTAGGACAGGCTTCCTTTAAGGACCTCATTGACTCATTGATCAGCTGGCATCACTCTCGGCCGGCCCGATCCC
The DNA here is from genome assembly GCF_001515625.1 of Sinocyclocheilus rhinocerous. Taxonomy (NCBI): domain Eukaryota; kingdom Metazoa; phylum Chordata; class Actinopteri; order Cypriniformes; family Cyprinidae; genus Sinocyclocheilus; species Sinocyclocheilus rhinocerous. The sequence continues at coordinate 559,053 of NW_015629204.1, forward strand.
GGCCTGTCTCTCTCCGACTCGTTAAGTGCTCTTTTTTTCTCTTCCTCTCACCACTGACTTGTAAAGAGCTTTTAATGCGACTATTAGTGGAAGTGAACAGGAAGCGTGTTGAAATCACAGCCCTTCGTTATTTATGAGGAGGTTTAATCTGTTGCTTAATCACCATTGTTTGGGCAAAGCAAGTTTGGCGTTAGTTGAGTAATCTGAGCAAAGAGGAGACAGGACGTCCTCAATCTGTTTGTCCTTTCGTGAATTAGCATACTGACATAGTATCGTTTGGCTGGATGTCAGTTTTAATAGGATGGTTATATTTTCAAAATGACTCTTTTCAACATTGATAATAATCAGAAATGGTTCTTGAGCAGCAAATCAGCATATTAGAGTGATTTCTGAAGGATCATGTGACACTGAAGACTGGAGTAATGATGCTGGAAATTCAGCGCTGCATCAAAGGAATAAATTACAATTGAATATATATTCACATAGAAAACAGCTATTTTAAATTGTAATAATATTTTAAAATTTTTAGACGGTTTTACTGTATTTTTATCAGATAAATGCAGCCTTGATGGGCAGAATCTATCCAGGAAAAAAAGGCTTACGTCAGAATGCCTCTGCTCTCTCAAGTCGTATTAATTGTGTAATCCTCTGATCCAGTTTTAATCCAGGGAAACATATAGTGGCAAAATATGGGAGAGCATAGATTAGATCACAGCTCATTGTTCACTGACAATAACAAATCAAATAATGTGAAGAGAGAAAACAGGTTGTTTTTCACTATATTAATAACTGCCCATCTCACTGGTTCTCATCCATCATATTTGGAAAGTCAATGACTGCTTTAAAAAAAAAGAAGAAGAGAGAAAAGCATTCACAGTCATTGTGATGCATTTATTTAATTGTTTTGATACAAGCAGTAATACTGACCTACAAAATAACACAGACAGACAGACAGACAGACAGACAGACAGACAGATAGATAGATAGATAGATAGATAGATAGATAGATAGATAGATAGATAGATTGACAGACAGACAGACAGACAGACAGA
>NW_015629204.1:560362-562098 GCF_001515625.1 Sinocyclocheilus rhinocerous
AGATAGATAGATAGATAGATAGATAGATGATAGTGATTTGTAATGAAACAGTGCAACGTTTAGTAATCAAACACAAACAGTCATTAGCACATCTAATTATTAACAGAACAAACATCAGAGCATCTCTTTGCTCTTTAAATAAACACTGTCATTAGCTGTAATCAGAGACAATAACAAACACATGAAATTAATCGGGCTTTAATGTGATTTGATACAGCGTCCTGAACTGCTCACTACACTGACTGAAGCAGCATATGCCTGTCTGCACATAATACCCATCATGCCCTTCATCCACTGCTGTCACAGCACATACTGTGTGTGTAATCGACAGGATTAAACACACGACACTCACAAATACATTGTCTGTTGTTTTTGATGTTCACACAAACAAGTTGATGTAATGTGAGGAGATAATCGATGCTAAATTGTTTTTCATGTTTTCTTGTTTTTAAGGAGATTACACGTGTATCAGAAATCTATCTCTAAATAATTCACCTAAATCTGTTGTGTGTTTAATGATGATGTAAAAACTGTGTTTACATGTGTACATCACACATAACATGCCTGTTATTTGATATTTCATAGATTGACTGCCAAAGATTAATAATATTACAGATGAGCACAGCAAATATAAATAGAATGTAACAACATTTAAGCACATGAAATATACAGTGAGTAAATGTATACACTACCATTCAAAATTTTGAGGTCAGTAAGTTTTTATTATTTTTTTATATATACTTTTATTCAGCAAGGACACATTATATTGATTTAAAACAACATTAAAAAGACAGTAAAAGACTTTACTCTATTACTCAAAGAATTCTGAAAAAAATGCATCACAGTTTCCACAAAAATATTGGGCAGCACAACTGTTTTCAACATTGATAATAATCAGAAATGTTTCTTGAGCAGCAAATCAGCTGCATATTTGAATGATTTCTGAAGAATCATTCAGTTTTGCTATCACAGGAATAAATTACATTTTAAAATATATTAAAATATAAAAACTCATTAAGTCATTTATGAAAATATTGTAAAGGAAATTCACCAATTTTGCACACACATTTATTGACTATATGTTTAGCATAAGGAGTGATACATTAAGGAATTTAAAAATGTAATGTTTAATTAGCATTTATGCAGTATAGTTATATCAATCAATAGTTTAGAGCATTATGTCAATCAAAAATGGACACACCTGAATAATGGTCAAAAATGGACACCTGAATACATTTATGCTTCACGTCTTTTGATTAAACATTTTTGCTTAAATAATAGATATTACTTTTTGTAGACAAATATAAATTGTGCCTACATATAAACATTTATTTATTTAGTTGTTTGTTTGTTTAATTTAATTTAATTTTATTTAATTTTATTTAATTTTATTATTTTATTTTATTTTATTTTATTTTATTTTATTTTTATTATTTAAGTTGGACCAAAAGAAAGGTAGCAATATGAACACATTTATATATACTGTGCCTATAGACACATTTACTTATTTTAGTTAGTTACTGTAGTTAGTTTTATTTTATTTTATTTTATTATTTTTTAAGATGAGTTAGACCAAATGAAAGGTAAATACATTTAATACATAATGCACACATAATACATAAATACATGTAATACATTGTGCCTATATAGACACACATACACATACACGTACACACACACATACACACACACACACACACACACACACACATACACATACACACACACACACACAC